>NC_041221.1:31040782-31053775 GCF_002837175.3 Physeter macrocephalus | reverse complement strand
AAAAAAAAAAAAAACCCTAAGAGTTAAGAAGGTGGAACCCTAGAGAATGGAGCCAAGAGATATAGAGATCTATTACCAGAGAGTAGTAGGACTGAGTCCTAATCAAGGAAGTACCAAGAAATTACCAGCAGGTTTCAAAATTGCTATAGAATAGCAACTCCTGGGTGCCTCTTGTGCTTCCCTTTTCTGAATGAGACTGTGTATAATAAATGATCCTACTCTTGTTCTATAATGGTAGGACAATATGTTGGGTGCATGACACACAGGGAGGCAAATAATTTATCTCCTTAATTTACAAGTTTTTTTATCTTAAGAGGCTACACTTGAGAAACTATAAGGAACACACTTCCACACCTCGGTTAGTTTAGATGGTGAGACCTTAGAGTTGGAGCTGCTGTTGTAATAAGATGGCTTTGGGAGCCTTGGATGAGGGTGAGAGTATTTTGCTGTCAAATGCTCTACCACTGAGCTATACATCCTCTATGGGTGAGAATATTTTGAACATGGGAAGAACGTAAATCACTGGAGCCCAGAGGGAAATCTATAATATTCTTTCTCCAAGAATAGACCAATAAACAACAATCCGAGTCTACTGATATCTACAAATGTGAGTGGTCTCCTCCTACACAGAATCATGTCTGGCTGTTCAATGTAAGTAACACAATAAACATGGACATTATTAAGAGTACTGAAAAACATGCATAGGTAAATACAGTTATGTGTGATCAAGGCATAAAGGCTTCCATATTGGTTACTGTTGTTTCAGTCACTCTGGAAAACTCTGGCTTCTGTGTCCTGTGAGGCTTGCATGAAGAAGCCATTTGTAAACCATATAAATTAGACTCTCCAGCATTAGTCAAGCCTTTAAATAATAGCAAACTCATAAGAAGCTCCAAACTAGAACTTCTCCCACTGAATTATCCCTGAATTCATAACCCACACACACAATGAGAGATAATAAATGATCATGGTTGCTTTAAGTCACTAAGTATGGGATGGCATATTAGGCAGCATTAGATAACTAACATAATTTCTTACTCTGATGTCATTTATATGATATTATAAAACATGCCAAAGGAAATTATAGGATTTAGGGTTTCATACTTAGGTGATGAGTACAAATTTTTAAGTAGCAAAAAAATACTTTACATATAAAATATCTAGTGTTTTCTTTGTAAGCAGGGAGAATCTTGCATTTTAAAACATTATTGAACGTAACTATACATTTCAATAAGAATCTTAAGTAACATAAATCAAAGGTAAATTGCAATACAGGATAATACATTTTATGCCTGATGTATTTTAGAAACTGAGGGAAATTTTGCTGGATGAGTAAGAGCCACATTTGGATCTTGAAAAAAAAAAGTTAAACAATAAAAAGGAAGGAAAGAAAGAGAAAGAAAGGAAGGAAGGAAGGAAGGAAGGAAGAAAGAAAGAAAGAAAGAAAGAAAAAGAAGGAAAGAAAGGGAGTTGAATTAAGTAAAAAATGAAAGAAGGGTGTTACCTTCACAGGAAGCAGTAAGATTAAAGGCACAGAGCCAAAAGAGAGTTTGGATCTCTGTCCACAGTCACATAAGAGTTATTAAACACTGTGGTGCATGTATCCTTTCAAACCACGGTTTCCTCCAGATATATGCCCAGGAATGGGATTGCTGGGTAATATGGTAGCTCTATTTTTAGTTTTTAAAGGCGTATCCATACTGTTCTCCATAGTAGCTGTACCAATTTACATTGCCACAAACAGTGTAGGAGGTTACCTTTTCTCCATACTCTCTCCAGCATTTATTGTTTGTAGACTTTTTGATGATGGCCATTCTGACTGGTGTGAGGTGATATCTCATTGTAGTTTTGATTTTCATTTCTCTAATAATTAGAGATGTTGAGCATCTTTCATGTGCCTCTTGGCCATCTGTATGTCCTCTTTGGAGAAATGTCTGTTTAGGTGTTCTGCCCATTTTTTGATTGGGTTGTATCATATGATATAGCTTATATGCAGAATCTAAAAAACAAAAAATGACACAAATTAGCTTATTTACAAATGGAAACAGACTCACAGACTTAGAAAACAAAATTATGGTTACCAAAGGAGAAAGGTGTGGGGGAGGGATAAATTGGGAGATTGGGATTGACATGTACACACTACTGTATTTAAAATAGATAACTAACAGGGACCTACTGTATAGCACAGGGAACTCTGCTCAATATTCTGTAATAACCTAAATGGGAAAAGAATACATATATATATGTATATGCATAACTGAATCACTTTGCTGTACACCTGAAACTAACACAACATTGTAAACCAACTATAGTCCAATATAAAATAAAAATTTTTAAAAAGAAAAAAGTTATTGAAAGATTTCAAACATAGGCATGATAAGATCAGATGTGCTTTAGAAAGGAGAAAACTGGTGATGGGGTAGAGAGTAGTTTGGGAGATGTCAACAGTAGAATAGAGAGCAATGAGGAGATTGTTGTAGCCTCCTGTTGAGAAATTACAAAGGCTTGAGTGACCACCTAGAGGGGTGGGATACGGAGGGTGGGAGGGAGGGAGGGAGATGCAAGAGGGAGGAGATATGGGAACATATGTATATGTATAACTGATTCACTTTGTTGTAAAGCAGAAACTAACACACCATTGTAAAACAGTTATACTCCAATAAAGATGTTAAAAAAATAAAAATAAAAAATATGGCAGTAGCCATGGAAAGTCTTGCCCATACCAGTTAATGGCAACTCTATCCTTCCAGTTTCCGAAACCAAAAACTTGAGTATTCTTGACTGCTTTCCCCTATTTTTTCACACATCACATCGAATACTTTTGCAAATTCAGTTGGCTTTCCTTTCAAAATATATGTCTAATATCTAATACATCGCCTCTGCCTCGGGGACTTTGTGATTTTTCTTCTTCTCCTTTCAGTGCTGATCCACCAAATATCTGTAAGTTTCACTCATTTTCCTCCTTCAGGTCTTTACTCAAATATAACATTTTCATAGAAGCCTTTCCTGGGCATCAAATATAAAATTACAGTCCTTCCAATCTTCTTTATCCTCCTTCCTACCCTATTATTGTTCCTACATATTACTCCATCTATTTTATTTAATTATGTTGCTTATAATCTGTTTCCCCACCTCCATCCATGAGAGCTGGGAATTTGTATACAAAGCATGTAGAATAAAGAGAGACACACGGTAGGTAATCAATAAATATTTGTGAATGGATGAATAGGTTAAAAAAATACCTTTTATTATAATTGGCTACATGATGACTGAGTTCAGGGAAGAAGTCAGGAATAGCTCCCAAGTTTTGTCTGTGTTAGAACTCTCCAGGACCTCTCTCCACCATATACAAACTCGTTTTAGTCATAGGTCCTGAAAGGTCCAGTCAATTCATTCAGAAACAAATGTCTTAGGGGATGAATCTTCACACAGTTCTCAGCTCCAACATTTAACAACACTTCCTTAAGTAGTTTTTAATAGTCACATCTTTCTCCAAACCCAACATATTAATCTTTTATAACTATTTGATAATAGAGAGAAAGAGTAAAAAGGGGAAAAAATTTGGATTGAAATACCTGGGATTCTTATTCTATTTCTGCTATAATTTAGGAAACTTGTCTCAACTCCATTTGAAATTTTCCACATCTCGAAACATAAAAAGGTAAACAAAAGTTAAATCTGCTCTAATTTGCAGATAACATTGCAAAGAAGAGAAAGAGAGTTGTATAATATACCCATTAAAAACTAGAAAGTTTATGCACTCTATGCACAAAAATTCTTTTAATATTATGTTTCCAAGAAGTCTAACCCACTAATATTCCAGATATATAATTATAAATGAAGAATTTCCAGGTAGTTGTTATAATAATGAAAAGTTCTCAGAAGTAAGTTCTTCATAGTAGGAGTCAAATGTGATAGCCAAAAACTTTTTTCCTTCTTATTATAAAACCATTTCTTAGTGCTCTACATTGATCATTAGAGTAAAATGCTTTGCTTGTGTTAGCTCACTATCTTCCCCTTAAAATCTCTGTAACCTTTAAAAGATTTTATCATCCTTTTATGTATTTGTCAAAGTAAGAAATATGAAAGAAAAAATGTCCACATAGCCCAATTACAGATTACTGAAAAGGTCAGCAAGATGTCAATATTACAGACCTGTCTGGAAAATCTCATGACAACTTTCAGCCGAGAGTTCAGTTAAATTGTTGGCTTTCTAACATAGAGGAATCAATCTCTCACAAGAATAAAGGGCAACAGATACTGTGTGGGTAAAGAACACTGATTTGACTATTTTCCTGATGTACAGCAAAGCTAATGAGAAAAGTGACATCAACCAACACAGTACATTACTTCTGGTGATTAAAGGTCATTTGCTCTCTTATGCTTTTTCCACACTATAATGTGCATTTGACTTGTAATTAATACATTCTGGAAAAAGTTTCTAGTTCATCATATAGATCTTATAGCTTCAAGAAATTCCAAAACTTAAAGATTCTTAAAAAATGATAATTAAAGTTGTTTTGAGAAGTTTACCCGTACAAAAATCCAAGATGCACTTGTTTTGTTTTCCTCTTGTTATTTTCAATTTATTTTGTATTTAGAGCACAAAATACCAAGGTTTATAAGACTTTCAGAAAAATTTGAATAAATCAAACATATTGTTCAAAAAATATTTAACAAATATAGCTGTGTGAAGAAGAACTCTAAAAACAAAAGCAAATGAGCCTACTTTAAAATTATGAGATGACATATAAAGTCTTAAGAAGGCTTTTTGAACATCTAATAATATTCACTGTAGCAATTAGGTCAGAGGGCATTTTCATTGAAGTTATTATGTACTTTTCTGTGGTCTAGTCAAATATATCTAAAGATGTCTAGATCTTGAATATTCATATAAATTCTCTTATCTTTAAAAATTAAAATCATTTTTAGCAGTATATATCTAAATTTAGTACTGCTATTGTAAACTGAAACCTGGAACCATCATAAATTGCTTGTTAGAACCACTTTAGCAAATAATTTGGCAATTTATTTTAAAGTTGAACGTTTACATACCACATGACCCAACAATTCTACATCTAGATGTTTACTTAAGAGATACAAAAGCATTTCCACAAAACTTGTATAAGAATGTTTTACAGTAATTTTTTTCATAATAACTCCCAACTGAAAAAGCCCAAATGTTCATACATGAACAGGAAAATAAAAAGATCATTCGAGGTATTTTCACATAATAAAATACTACTTCACAATACAGGAACAACTTAGTGATATACAAACAATGTAGATGAATATCAAAAATATTATGTTTAGTAAAAGAAGTCAGACACAAAGAACATACTGTAGGATTCTGTATATCTGAAGCAGAACAAAAAAAACCTTTTAATATGATAAAAATCAGAACAGTAGGGGCCATCATGGGTGGTTGTTGACTGAAGAAGGTGCGAGGAAACAGCCTGGGATGATGGAAATATCTATAACTTAATTGTGGTGGTATTTACAGGATGTATATACACTTATCCAAATTCACTGAATCACATACTTAAGATATGAACATTTCATTTTGTATACATTTTGTTTCAATGAAAAAGAAAATATGTGTCAAGTGATGGACAGGTATGAAGACATACACTTTCTCATGCTTCATAAAAGCAATTGACATCAAAATTCTTAAAAGGTACATATTTCTTTTTCCTAAGTGAGTAATTGTGTGTGTGTGAAATACAAAGAGCTATATGCATTTCTTAATTTAAACATTATTTATATATTAGTAAAAGTTGGAGCAAAATTAAGTAAACCCTCATTCATACATTGGAGTACTAAGCAACCCTTAAAAATATTTCTTCCTGAGTGTTTAATAACATATCAGTATATTAATATAAATTAACCTTATACAATAATAATGTATATTAATATTATATATTAATAATACAATAGTATTATTGTTAATACATATTATATACATATTAGATTATTAAGTGAAATAGGTACATGTGCATGATAACACCATGTAATTAAATATAGACTAGCCAGACACATGTGTGTTTAAATGAACCTGTCTATATGTACATTGGAGTTGGAACCCACATCCATGAATAGTGAGCCTATATGGACTCATACTGAACATATGAATTTGTAATCTCATTTCTCAGTGCCACTGGAACATCTGTTATAGGGAGTATTTTATTTTACTGTATGTGCTGATTGAATTGTACAGTGTTTGGCAGAGCACGTACTCAAAATTTCCTTATTGCACAGAGTATTCTCAATAAATATGGCACTTCTCTATAGTTCTCCTCTGTGCTTAGGATTTGCAATGAGCCTGGCTTGCCTTTCGCTTGTAATATAATTGATACGGTGCTTCAACGACATACCTTCTTTTCCCGTCCAGTGGGAAAGAGGAAGAAATTCAAGCCTGGAATAAATGTTTTCTCTTTAGGATTTTTCTTTCAAATCCAACTGATTGGGCTATTCAAAGTCAAAACCAATCTCTGTACTGCTAAGAGTTTCCCGTGGAATGCTGTGTCCCTAATGGTTTAAAACTGGGTCTGTGTTCCAGTTCCAAATTTTGGAAAATCCTTACTACAATTGGCTTAGAAAATTAGAGCACATCTTTGCAGCTGGAGTGGGCATCCCCTACGTTGACCCTAGCTCTGCCTGGATTAGAATCGCAGCTTTGTTACTTGCTACTTGTGAAACCATGGAAGATCACTTCAACCTTTCAGTAAATTAGCGATAATTATAATATCTCATAGAGTTTGTGAGGATTAACTAAATTTACAGTGCATAAAACTGACCTGGCATACATAAGAGCTCCATAGCATAGATATTACAGTTACGTTTATTTTTACCATGAGATCTACAGGCTGTGTGCGACAGGAGTAGGTCCCAAACAAAATTACACTTCTGTTAGGTAGAAAGAATTGTATGCTAGATAGTTAACCAACAGTGGCTGCTACAAACAATTACCTACTAAGATAAACTATTTAAAAGTGATAGATTGATTTATTATTTTAAGAAATGGCTAAGGCAGTCACTAAATGTATAATTTATTAAAAATTATTTTGAAGGAACTGACAAGTGAATCCTTGGTTAGTTATTCAACTGTTTGGTCAAAACAGGACTCAAATTTCTTTCTTTATTGTTCTTTATAAAAGGGCAAAATGGTAATGAGCAACTTGAAGCGTGAGTCACAAAAACTGATGAAATAAATACCTACCATCCATCTGGATTCTTCAGTTGATCATTTTAGAGAACTAAATATAAAGTCTTTGGAAAAATAAAAGAAAATAGGGCTTTCAATATACATTCTTCTAAGTAGAATTGCAGCTTAAAATCAGTCATTTAAATAAATTTATTACTTTTAAAAGCGTAAAAAACTAAAAATATGGTTATGGATAACTTCTCAATCATTTTTCTTGCACTCCTAAATTACACTCACTTGCATAAAGCTTTATTAGCTAGAAAAATTAGTATTTATCAAAGGATAATAGGACTGCCTTGCTGGCTTAAACCAACTTTAAATTGCTGGGAAATGGATACATGGATGGGGGAATACCAGCTAAAAACATCTGCCATGATGTACGTCTAAGTAGATAAATAAATTAAAGCTTATTCCCCAGATATCACAAAATAAAACCAAATATTTATATATAATAAGAATAGTTAACTAATGGTTATTGCCAACATATGGCATACTGCTTTGTATGCTTTTCCATAAGGGTTATTCTATAAATTTTCAACATTCTTCCTTATTGAAATGATCTCTTCATTTGTGTACTTGCTCATTTGGACTCAGTGGGAAATAAATAGATAATATTTTAAATGGTTCTATAGAATTATGCCACTCATTATTGAGCTTAGCAGTTGTGCTACCTTTCAGGATAGGTCACATTTTATTCAGTGCCCGAAGATAGGTTGCCTGGAAAACGTCTTTGTTATCACCAGTAGACTTTGGGAGAAGAAAATTCTTTGTGCTTAAGGGAAGTAAGAATTGCAAATTATTTAACAGACTGATGAATGTGCATTACTGATCCAAAACTTATGATTATTTCAAAACTGTGTTAGCTGAATCAATTTATTAGATAAATGATTTTATAATCATAGACACTTTTTATTTAACAAGACACATGCCTTATTGCACATTAACGTTTTCTTTCAAAAATATAATTCATTTGAATAGTTACCTTGTCTAGCATGAGGTCAAATGAAACATTTGCATGTGGTAGCAGGCAGTGTGGTACAAGCTTTTTGTTTATTCAGAAATTGTGAATAAACTAGTTATTGTGAAGTCACTAAGAATACAAAAATCAAAAAAGTACAAACCCTTAAATAACTTTGGGTTCTGTGCTTAGAACTGTTAAGATTGTCCAACAAAATATCAAAATAAACTTTACAAAGAAGGCTTTCTTTTTCTTTTATTGTGCATGTAAAAGTGGGAGGGACCCACACAATATTTTAAACTTTTTTTAAGTAATATAAAACTTGAGGACTCAGAAAGATTTATTTCATATGCTGACCTAGCAAGTTAATATTTAAAATGGATGGGAAAATTATGTAATGAAACGGGGGCATTTTCTTCACCACGTCCTTCAGACAGCACTACCCTTTTGCAAGAACATAACCAAGGGCCCCAGAGACTGTTTCATAGGGCAAATTTTGTCCTCCTAAATTATCTATTCTTTTGTGAATTGGAAATAATACAATTATTTGTTAATAATATCCCTTGAATCCCATTAGATTGAAAACTTTTTTGGTCAAGAATTATATTTTATTCTATCTAGACTTTGAACCTCAATGATGAAGGCAAACTTGAGGCAGAGCCCTTCCACTGAATTTTGTCGGGACTCCTTGTCTACACCGATGGCTAACTTCATAAGCCTAGATATATTTCTTGACTTCATTATCTACTTCAAATGCTCACATTCAATCAGTTATCATATATAGCATACTTGCCTGTTTTCTTTTTCTCATACGACTGCAAATTTCTACATTCCCACCGTCACTACTGTAGTTCTAAAATTTATCATTTCTCTCCCAGATGTCTGCTGCAGCCTTTCTTTTCATGTCCACGGTCCCTATGCTGTTCCTGTCCAGTTCTGCATATACTGTACAGTCAGTTGAGGCATTTCTAGACGTAAAGGTGATGCTACTTGAATTTCTTCAATTGCTCATAGGCAATGTTCTCTTTCCCCAATGTTGCATTCAAGAAACTTTATGATCAAGGTGCCTGCTTACTGCTCTTGTGAATCTCTGTCAAATCAAACCTTTTACCCCAAGTCAACTATTTGTAACTCTGACACTAGCTGGTTAGAGCCTTAAGATACTGTGTTTTGGTACCTTTTTATTTTGTTTTGTTTCATTCGTGTGTTCCTGATGTCTAGAAAATGTGCCTTTAAATATTTTTACGTAAAAGTTTTTCACTCTGGTAGAAAATTTAGGAGAACACAGTTACCGATAAAAGTGCACCTTTCAGCATGAATTTACAAATTTACAAATCAACAAAATTAACATTTTGCAATATTAGATATTTGATCTATGATTGAAGGCCTCTTTTATTTTCCTGTCTAACCCCATGCCTTTAACTTCCTTTCAAATTCAGTCACTACACTAAAGTTGCTATATCTTTTCCATCTACATCTTTATATTTTTCTAGATATGTATGCATCCACATAAGACCATAAAGGTACAAACTTCCAGATGTAAAATGAATAAATTCTGAAGGTCTAATGCACAACATGGTGATTATAGTTATTAATAAAGTATATGTCCTTGCAAGATGCTAAGAGTGTATATCTTAAATGTTCTCATCACAAAAAAAGAAGGTAATTTGGTAAGATGGTGGAAATGTTAGCCAACACTATAGTGGTAATCATTTTGCAATATATAAGTGTATCAAATCAACACATTGTACACCTTAACTTTACACAGATTATATGTTAATTATATCTCAATAAATCCTGGGGAGGGGGGAAGAGATTGCAAGAAAGTATAACCCAGAAGAATAGAGACCCTTTTTGTTGTGTTCAACGTTGTATCCTAACACATAAAGTGGAGAAATACTGAAATACTTAAACAAATATATATATACATATATATAGCTTTATATAATAAACATGTAAATACACATTAATATCTTTAACGATACCTAAAACTCATTCAGAAAAGTGCACAAATCATAGATACACACTTCAAAGGAGTATCAGTGGATGAATATGTCTGTGTCCTCTCCCCTCAGGTCAAGAAATTAAACAACAGCAGCATTGCAGAAGCTCCTCTCTTGCCTCTATCTTAAATATCATGACTATACTGATTTCTAAAGCCATAGATTAGTTTTGCCTTTTTTTGAGCTTAATATGAATCAAGTCATATTTTGGATTGTGTTTCTTTCTCTCAACAATTATATTTGCCATTTTGTCTATGTTGTTGAAGCTGTTTTTATTCTTTGACTAAAGTAATTAATGTTGCTGTCCTCGTTCATGATTTGTGGCGTAAAGGTGTGGATGTCTATCGGGTAAATACCTATGAATGGGATAGTTGGGCTTTAAGGATTGTGTATATTCAACTCTAAGAAGTGATGTCAGGGGCTTCCCTGGTGGCGCGGTGGTTGCGTGTCCGCCGGCCGATGCGGGGGAACCGGGTTCGCGCTCCGGTCTGGGAGGATCCCACGTGCCGCGGAGCGGCTGGGCCCGTGAGCCGTGGCCGCTGGGCCTGCGCGTCCGGAGCCTGTGCTCCGCAACGGGAGAGGCCGCGGCAGAGGGAGGTCCGCGTACCACACACACACACACACACACACACACAAAAAGAAGTGATGTCAGCTTTCCAATGCGACTTTACCAAAATAAATTCCCACAAATTGTGTATGAGAGAGCTCTTGTAGACCCACATCTTTTCTGACACTTGATACTAACATTCTTTATACTTTTATCATTCTGATAGATAATTAACACCATTAATTAACAATGAAAAAGTTTTATTTTGCTTTTCCCTGATGAGCACTTTTTCACATATTTATTGGACACTTGGATATTCTCTTTTGCAAAACACGTATTAAAGTTTTCCTCTAATTCCCTCTTGAGTAATATTTTTCTAATTGACTTGAATGAGTGTTTTATATATTCCAGAAAGGAGCCCTTTGTTCGTAATATATATTCAAAGTATTTTCTTCTAAGTTCTATACCCTTAATGTTGTATTTTGATAAAATAAAATTTGTCAAGATCCTTTGCCTCATTCTTTTTCTTTTGTTTAATGCTTCTAGTGTCCTGTTTAAGAAATATTTTTGTACTCAACTTTTTCCAACTCAAGGTCGTAAATGTAGTCACAAGTACTATTTTATAGAGATGTAATTTTTCACTTTGAACATTCAGATCTAATAACATTCTAATCTAATGCAGCTAGAATTGGCTTTAATGTATAGTGTGAGGCTTTAATGTATAGAAGTCAAAGTTAACCTTTGTCCCTATGGTTATTCAATTGGCACAGAATAATTTATTTAAAGAATTATTCTTTAAGGTATCACCTTTTAAATAAATGGAGTATGTAAAATGCTCAGATTGTAAAGCTAGTGATTCCTCAAAAATTGATCTTATTGACCAAAGCAATCTGAATAAATACTCCAGCAGGTTGTTTTATGGAAATTGGTAATCTGAACCTAAAATTTCTATGAATATGCAAAGAACCAAAATAGTCTAGACAATCTTAAAAAAGAAGAGCAAATTTTGAAAACTGACATGACCACATAAAAAGACCCATAGAAGATTTATAGTAATAAAGGAAGGATGGTATTGGTGAAATGACAAATAGTCCATTAGGACCAAACAGACAGTACAGAAACAAATTCACACATATACGATTGTTCAGTTTATGACAAAGATGACACTGCAATGCAATGGAGAAACGTCTGTAGGTTTTTGTTTTTTGGGTTTTTTTTTTACCAAACTACTTACCAATAAATTAAAATCAATTTCAGCTTTGTTGTGGATCTAAGCGTGAGAGGTTAAAACAGTAAATGTCCTAGAAGAAAACAGGGTGGTTTTCTTAAATAATCTTAAAGATTTTTTAAATAGAAGTAAAAAAGTGCCCGCCATGAATGAAAAGACCACATTATGACAGTAAAAAGACAGACTTTCAAGTGGGAAGAAATATGAGCAAAACATGTATTAGAGAAAAACAAATTTAGACTACAGAAACAGTACCGATAAAGCAATAAGACAAAGGCAGTCAGGTCAATAGAAAAATTGCAAATATTTCAACAGGAACTTCACAAAAACATGAATGGCCAACACACATGAAAAATTGCTTTACTAGTGATCAGGAAAATGAAAATTAAGCTGCAATATGATACATTGTACATCCACTCAAATGGCTAAAATTAAAGTGCAGTCAAAAATTGCATGTTGGTGAGATGTGGAGCGATTGTAATTCTTGTACACCATTGATGGGAGTGTAAATTTGTCCAGCCACTTTGCAAAACAATTCAGCAGTATCTACTAAGGTCAAACATACCAACTCAATGACCCTAAAGTACACGCCCAACAGAAATAAGTAGATATGTTCAACAAAATACATGTACTAGAATGTCCATAGGAGTCCCACACCAGAAACAACTTCAGCAGCCTTCTACAGAAAAATGATTAAATGAATCAGAATACATTCACTGTGCAATAATAGAATGACATACTGTGCAGTAATAGAAATGAAGCAGTCCTAAAATACAGCTAGTCACAAAAACATGGGTGAATCTCACAAATGTAGCTTTAAGTGAAAGAAGCCAAGCACACAAAAGTATGTACTGTATGGCTATATTTATAGAAAGTTCAAACTTTGGCAAATATAATCTGTGCTGTTAAGAGATAATATATCTGAACATCATTAATCATTAGAGAAATGCAAATCAAAACTACAATGAGATATCATCTCACACCGGTCAGAATGGCCATCATCAAAAAATCTAGAAACAATAAATGCTGGAGAGGGTGTGGAGAAAAGGGAAC
>NC_041221.1:31035634-31039920 GCF_002837175.3 Physeter macrocephalus | reverse complement strand
GCAAGAGGGAAGAGATATGGAAACATATGTATATGTATAACTGATTCACTTTGTTGTAAAGCAGAAACTAACACACCATTGTAAAGCAAATATACTCCAATAAAGATGTTAAAAAAAAAAGAGAGAGAGATAATATGTCGGGCTACCTTTGGGGCTGATAGGTAGGGATGGGGCCCCAGGAGAGCCTATAAGAATCAGAGTAATAGTTTGTGCTGTTCACAGTGCTGGTTCCACAGATTATTTGCTCTATGAAATTCATTGAACTGTTGAACTGTGTACACTTAGGATTTGTGCACTTTTCTGTTACAGTTTACACTTAATTAAAAGTTTATTTTTAAAAAATTCATACAACCTATTTAAATTTCAGTGTTGGCTTCCTGGGTGGTTATTTAGCATCAGTATAAAAACTTTGACAAACAATCTGTTGCCATTTTAGGTCAGAGTACCAGCTTTGAGATTCAGGAAAATGAGAATTGGTGCCAATGTGAAAGCCTCGGATGCTTGGTGCTTTGGTCAAGCTCCCTTTACCAAAGAATAGTCTAGACTCCCACGCTTTCCAGCTTGTTGACATCTGCCATGACGGTCATCTCGGCCATGAGCTAACACTGTTAAATCTTCCAAAACTTGGACAATAGGCCTTGAAATAATTTCACAGCAGATCCCCCCTTTGTTCCTTTGGAAATCTAGCTACTTAACCAATGATCTGTGATAGAAGAGAACCTTCACATTTGACAACAAAAAAAGAACTCACATAATATCTTCCAAGTGCTAAATCCTGTACAGGATTTTATGAAGGCATTGATTATACACTGAAGAGCGTAATTTTATTTGGTAGAAGTGAAACATATCTCCTTTAAGAAAGGTTCTGTATTAAGTAGGACGAAGCCAGTGCTCTTCAGCAGACGGGATTTGGCGATGTAGCACTTTAACAGCATGGCAGTAGCCTCAGCATGCTGTGAACATATTCAAAGCAGCCTCATGAAAGTCCCAGGACTGCTGGGCCAGCAGCTGCTCACTACCAATGAAGCTCCTGTTATTACAGAGCACAGTTTTTTTAGTTCTTCATACAATCTTTTTATAGTATGGGGCTCCATTGCCACAGGGGCTCATTGCCAGTAAGGGATTGATTGAGCAGACAACTACTAAACATAAATAACACCTAGTTAAGTGGACATGTCATACATGCAAAAATAACAATCTTGTAAGTCGGTATAGCAGGAATATTTCAATTGCATAAAAATTGAATCATGGCCAGTATGGCTGAACAGTGTGAAATAACCAGTAAACTCTTCTTAAACCTGCAAAAAATAAACATCTATGATAGGATGCTTAGAAGACAAAAAAGCTTAATTTAAAATCACACACTTTCTGTAATTCTGAAGAGCAGTTAAATTGTATCCCTAAATACTTTATAATACCTTCCTCAATGAGTCAGGAGAAAAACAGGATGTTTTGTAAATTTAGTCTGATATGAAATATAATTCTCGAAATGGAAAGATCATAAGACTAGAAATCAGAAGACATTGATTCTCAGGGGTTCCATTGATACATGGGTAACTTTAAGCAAGTCACTTATATTTAAAATGGAAACAATAGCTGCTATACTGTTACCTCAGAATTGTTGACAGAACACATGAAATAACGTATGTGGATGTGCTTTATATATCATAAAGAGCTGTAAAAAGGTGAGGTTTTAGCATTTGGCTATAACTAAGGTGATCCCCTGATGGTTTCTGAATAATCTATGTTTATAGTTCTGGGACAACTTATATAATTGATACATAAGTCTAAATTAACATTTCAACATTTTTTTTCCATTTCAGAAGCTGAGGAACTTCACTTTTTAAATGTACAAAATACACTTGACTTTTAAAAATATAAGGCTACGTTTAGCTTTCATCATGTAAAATCCTCAGACTTTGGCTGCCTCATGTGCATATATTTCTGTTTTTGTAATGACTATATATCAGGACCCAGACTATATAGCATTTTCTTATTTTCACTAATTTTCCTTAAAAGAATCTCTTTCAAAATCTGAACAATTAAATGTTGTCTTTTTGTGTCAGCATAATATTTAACGCTCTTGATTTATACCCTACAAACAAATCCAAACATATATTTTTCTTCTTATAACCCTGCACACATTAACCAAGATTTCCAGAACATTCTAAATGGAACGGGGTTTTTTTTGCAATAAACTTCTAAGAGACAAATCATCGTGAATCTCTCGCTCTCACACACACACTCAAACACACACACAGCAGTAAGAGGATGATCCTTTTCTCTTTCCGAAATATACATCCAGTCAGCTTTGCAGGTAGCAAGGCTCTCTTAAGCTTATTGTACACAAAGGACAATCCATAAAATGTAATTTAATTTTTTAATTAAAACTTCATTTCTGTTTAATTGCACACTACACCTTCTTCAGTGCTGAAACATAATGAGAAGGAAGCAATTTCAAATGTGTTTAAAGGTCTTACACTGCTCCAAAGTAGAACGGTTTCCATGGCAACTGGCATACCACCCTCTATTTATTCCAAATAAATGACAAATCAAAAGTGCAGCTGCAATATCGGGTAATTCTATTTCTCCTAACACAATGCAAAGCTACAGATACCTCTGCTAGCATGGTTACCACTTGTGATAACCTGATAAGTGAAAAAAGCAGGCTTTCAAAATGTAGTCTGTGGCTGCAGTTTTCTGCAGTGAGAAGACTGTCACAATGACCTTGACTTCCATTCTATAAAATGCCCTTGGGTGAGAAAGCAAAACAGAAGGCACTATTTTCATGATGTTAGATATTTTACACTGCAAATGAGATTTGTTTCTCTTAACCTAAGAAGCAAATCAAATTCCAAATTACATCATCTAATAGCTACTACTGGGAGCTGCCATCAACAGGATTATTGATTTGGAAACCCAACATCTGCAAAACGCTAACCTGATCTATTAGGGCCAAAGAAAGGCTGTATGGCTCAGCTGGTCCCTTTTTGTCGCCTTCATCATGCTTTCAGTTAAATGAGCTCCAGCCCAGGAGACAGGAAAAGAGGCTGGTGAGAGTCCATCAAGTTAGTGACCATATGGGAGAGCATCAATCAGACCTACTGCAAAACCTGCGCCCCCTCAGGCTCATTCACATGAAAGCCTTCTCTTCCACGTTCACACATGCACACACACACACGCGCACACACACACTCCTTCCGCCTGAACACCAGAGCCAGGGTGCTTGAGCAAAAAATATCTGTAACTTTCACATTTCAACTTATTTGTAAGTCCTCTTACGAAATGTAAATGTCGTGGAAAATTCAGTATCCATTCAGATAGAGATGGAAAAATCTAGTTTTATACTACTTTCTCATAAAAGCTGATATTTTATAGTCCAAAATATTCGTATTTTTATTCATTATTTCTTTTCAAAATATGCTTAAAGATTAGATATATGTCACCCACATAACTCTGATGAGATTGTTTGTGATCGATAATCAGCCAAACAGATATAGTTTTCATTTGGCAATTGGAGAGATAAAATGGCTAATGCAAACACACACATAGGCACACCCAGGCATTTCGTTGCCATTCTTATCCTCTGCAATAAAGACTAGGGGCCTCCAGGAAGAGCAGAGGCCACGGTCTGTTGTTATGTTCTGCCTGCTGGTGCACAGTGAAAACACAGCCATGCTGGGGTCAGCGGCACAGAGCTCTGATCATTTTCCCCATTGTTTGTAGGCAAGACGGTTCTTTCTGCATAGGAATAGACTAATGAATAGAACTATTTCAGCATGTAGATGTTAATCCCTTTATGATTTTTCAACATCACCGTTCTTCAACACCTCTACTTGTTTTTGTCACAGCAAAAAATGCAGAGGACCTAGGGCCAACAGAGTTGGTTTTGAGGTTCTTTAAAATTGCTCATCCAGCCACCTCCTAGAGAAATGGAAATAAAAACAAAAATAAACAAATGGGACCTAATGAAACTTAAAAGCTTTTGTACAGCAAAGGAAAACAAACAAGACGAAATGACAACCCTCAGAATGGGAGAAAATATTTGCAAATGAAGCAACTGACAGAGGATTAATCTCCAAAATTTACAAGCAGCTCATGCAGCTCAATATCAAAAAAACAAACAATGCAATCCAAAAATGGGCAGAAGACCTAAATAGACATTTCTCCAGGGAAGATATACAGATTGCCAACAAACACATGAAAGGATGCTCAACATCACTAATCATTAGAGAAATGCAAATCAAAACTACAATGAGGTATCATGTCACACCAGTCAGAATGGC
>NC_041221.1:30974898-31035163 GCF_002837175.3 Physeter macrocephalus | reverse complement strand
TCATACAGAGTGAAGTAAGTCAGAAAGAGTAAAATAAATACCATATGCTAACACATATATATGGAATCTTAAAAATAAATAAATAATGGTTCTGAAGAACCTAGGAGCAGGATAGGAATAAAGATGCAGATGTAGAGAATGGACTTGAGGACACAGGGAGGGGGAAGGTTAAGCTGGGACGAAGTGAGAGAGTGGCATGGACATATATACACTACCAAATGTAAAATCGATAGCTAGTGGGAAGCAGCTGCATAGCACAGGGAGACCAGCTCGGTGCTTTGTGACCACCTAGAGGGGTGGGATAGAGAGGGAGGGAGGGAGACACAAGAGGGAGGAGATATGGGGATATATGTATATGTATAGCTGATTCATTTTGTTATAAAGCAGAAACTAACACACCATTGTAAAGCAATTATACTCCAATAAAGATGTTAAAAAAAAAAAACCAAAAAACTGCTCATCCGAATCCTAAATAAGCCAGAATAGTATGGATTCCATCATGAACACTAGTTAGAACAAAATCCCTCGTCTTAAAAACAGATACGTTACACAAAAGCCAGCAATAAATCTGTTTAAACTAATAATGAGCAAGGTTTTACATAAAGATTTAGCAAAACATCAAATAAATGCTAATGATTCTGTTAAATATTTACTTATTGCTAAAATCTTGTGTTAAGATTTAATCGAAAAGCAGCAGATAAACCAAGGTGCCATATAATTAGCTAAAAACTGCATAAGAATTCAATACAACAGTTTTTTTTTTAATTAACCACCTACACTCAATAACCTACTGTTGTACTGTTTGACTACATCAGATTTAATGAAAATATATATAAAATTCTGGTCTTGAACATTTGTCAAGAGCAAAACTGAAATTTACCTTCGAGTTGTTGATCTTTAATTGAATTAATATAAACAAGATTGCAGAGGGCATATGGAATTAAGACAGTGAAGGAGGTTTTCACTTAATAAATGGAGCCAGTTTTGCACACAAAGGATTGGTGCTAAGCAGGGCTTCATTTTAGAGCCACCCATAGCTGAGGCTTTTTGAGTCAGAGAAGCCTTTGGGTTCAGTTCTTGCTCTGACACTAAGAGGCTTGTTTGCTTAAGCAATTTATTTAACTTCTCATCCTTAGGCCCCTGCTCTGTGACACGGGGTCAGCAATATCTGTCTCAGAGTGCTGTCAGGCGAGGTAGGTGAAGAAGTGTCAGTAAAGCACCTCTGCAGTGCCTAGCACAGAGTAGGCAATTAATGAAGTTCTTTGCTCACTTCCTACTTTCTTCTAATATCACACTTAGGCTGGGAAAAGTTGCAAAACCAGTGAAATGCGTTCTTCCTAACTGTCCACCAGCTCCCTTTCCCACAAACAGTCCTACGATTTCTCCCATTCTCTCTCATTCTCACAGGAGATTCTCTCTGTCTCCTCAAAATTCATTGAAAAAAAGCCGTAGAGGTGGATTGAGAGATTGGGATTAACATATATACACTAATATGTATAAAATAGATAACTAATAAGAACCTGCTCTATAAAAAATAAATAAAATTCAAAAATAAAAAAGCTGTAGAGGCTTTGGAGGAAGTAGAGAGATTTATTGTTTTTTAATAACAAATTTAAGACATATGACTTTTGAAAAAAAATTCAAACAATGTTAAGTTATATGGAGTAAAATGCTAAGTGTTCTCATTATACTCATTCTTCCTTTTTATTTTTATCATGATTACCCAAGTATATAGTTTTAAAAATCAAATAAACTAGAAAAAGTATAACATAAAACAGTAGACCTTGTCTTTCACATGTTCATCTTCCTGTTTACCCACTATAGGCAATGGTTTTCAGCTCCTTCATTACTCCATCTACTTAGGGTCAGATTGGTACATAATGTACTTATACTGTTTTTTTTTCAAGTTTCAGATAGTAATTTATTGATTCCCTAATATAGAATATGAAGATTCAAATATCTTTTTTCCTATGCCAACCATGGACTCACACATACATATTTCCCCTGTCCAACATCCAAAATAATTTTACTGTAATTTTGGTGAATTCAATATTAAGCATTTATTTTCTTTCTTGTACAGCTTTTTATTTTCACTGGAATTAATAGTTGCATCTTTTTTGCTTTGTGTATTTACTATGTTGAATACATCATTTAACTGACTTTTTTGGGGGGAGATATTTCTTCTGGAGCCCTCTTTCTTTCATTCCAGTTTAACCTGCATCTGCCGAAACAAGAAGCACAGTTCAGGGAATGCTGTAATTACCATTTAAAAATACCCTTAGCTCCTCTACTGCACTGGATTCCTTGTATTTTCCCTCCCATGATCATGTTACAATATATAAAGCTCCTCTTGCTAGCAGACTTACTGAGAGACTCTCCAGGCTGATATGATGAAGTAAGTGGTCGTGCTGGGAAAAATCATGGGCCAGCCACCGTGGGCAGGCCCTAGGAGGTGTGTAAACCTCTAGGAGCTTAGGAAGTCTCCAGTCAACATCCAGCCAGAATCTAAGACCCTCAGTCTGTACCACATGTGAATGAATTCTGCCATCAACATAAGTGTGCTCAGAAGCAGAAGCTTCCTCCAGCCAAGCTCACAGATACAAATGCCATCCAACTAACACCTTAACTGCAGCCCTGTTAGATGCTTAGCTGAGGATCCAGCCACACCATGCCAGGACTTCAACTCTGCATAAATACCAGGAAATAATAAATATGTGTGTTTTAACTCACTAAATTTGTTGGAATTTGTTAGCAATGTAGAAAATGGACACTTTTTCCTTTCCAAATTCCTTTTCTTATTTGTTCATTTTGATGTTTGCCATTGGATTAAAGGATTTTTTTTCAAATATCACATAATCCTCTGCTATCCCCTTATATTTAATCATTCTCCCTAAAATGATTGGGGTTTTGCGTGTATGGATTTTTTCCATAACTTTGACTTAATTTTCTCTCCATCAACGGATATTTCCCTGGAGCTGGGGATATGGCTCTATCCAGGAAGAAAACATTGGTTTGCTCAAGCAGAATACTGTATGATACTAGCTACTTACCTCTATTTCAAGGTTAATTATAGTGATAACAACATAAAGTATCAGTGCGGTATTAGAGCACCAAAAGTCCTCTCACTAGGATGCCAGGAGCAAGTAATTAGAGCGTACAATATATATCCAGTGTGCATTCTAACCAACACTGGGTTCAGTTATCCTAAATATTGGCTAAATCGTTCAGCTTAAGGACTATATTAGGCAGTATTTGATAGACTATGCTTCAGTAGCAAATTAATTCTAAAATATAAGTTGCTTCATACTACAAAAGCTTAACTCTCAAGCACACATGATCTGATGTAGGAAAGATGATACCATAGTCACTTGTGCTGTGTGTAATGGTTCCGGGTCCAGGCTGCTTCCATACTGTTATGTCACTGTCACCATCTCAAAATGTGGTTTTTCATGGTCAATGAGTAAAAGTTAAATGGGGAATGGAAGAGCATATAGAACCTTAAGCCTTAGACCAGAGGTAGGGTTCACATTTCATTAACCAGACTCAGTTACATGGCTACAGCTTGATTACAAGGGAGGATGGGACATGAAAAGAAATACATGAATATATGCTGAGTTCTACTTATCCTGAAAACAAGAGCATTGTTTATCTCTGATCATAACTTTCTCCTAAATAGAAGAGTGTAGATCTTAAGCACTTTGTTATGGTTTTAAACATTATAATTAAAATGGTATTCATTTAACTTTCAAAACCCTGTCCTGTGACAGTTGAAGTGATGTAAATATCAGAGGAGAGAGACTTTGTAGCATGTGTGGCACTGAATTGAGTTTTGAGAAGTTTTGACTTGAGTAGTGAAATTAAATTGCCCCTAAAATGAAGTCTGCTTATCTTAAAAAGCTGACAGAAAGCTTCAGAATGATAAAAATGATCCCCCTCGCAAATTTACTCTGGGCTAGGAAAAAAAGCCAAACATAACTAAAGGGATCCAGCCACCAAAATTATAAAATTCACAATATCTAGCATGCTATTAGAAATTGTAAGGCACTGAAAATTATGACCCATAACTTGGAGAAAAATACAGAAAGAGAATCACACATAACAGAGATGACAAAATTAGTAGACAGGGAACTTAAGCTATTTTAAATCTTATAAATGTTCTAACGAATGTAAAGGGAGGCTGAAATGTTAAGAGAAATAGAAGATATGAAAAGGACCCAAATGAAAGCTCTAGAGATAAAAAATATTATACCTAAATAAAAAATATTCTGAAAGAGGTTAGCAGTGATTGGACACAGAAAATAACTGTGGAGTTGAAGAAATTACCCAAAATAAAGTGTAGAAAGGAAAGTCTAGAAAATAAAAATGAGAAAGGCATAAATGGCTGGTGGGAAATATCAAGAAGTTTAACATATGTGTAATTCAAATCCCAGAAGGAGGAGAGAGAGAGAGGAGAATATAATACACACATGCATGTGCGCGTGCGCGCGCGCGCGCGCGCACACACACACACACACACACACACACACACACAGAGAGAGAAAGGGGGAAAGAAGAAATAATGGCTGATTTCCTTAAAATATTATAAAAAATTGAGACCAAGGGGCCTATGAGGCTCAAGAAACTCCAAGTATAAGAAATAAACAGAAAACCAAACCAAGGCACATTGTAAGAAAATTTATCAAAATTGTGTACAAAGAGAAAATCATAAGAGCCATCAAAGGTAGTAAGGGATGCATTTAATACAGAGAAACTGAGATAAAATGGTAGATGAATTCCTGTCAAAATTATGCAAACCAGAAGGTAATTTATTAACCTCTTTAAAGTGCTGAAAAAAATATGGTCAAACCAGATATATATACTTGGTGAAAATATTTTTTACAAATGAAAATAAAATACATTTTCAGGAAGAGAGATATCTGGAAAATCCCTAAATATTTACAAGGTAAACAACACACTCTTAAATAGGGTAGTCAGATAAAATACAGGACACTCAGTTAAATATGAATTTCAGGTTTGCAATGAGTTCTTTAATATAAATAGAACTCAAATATTACATGGCACATACTAATACTGAATATAAATTGTCAATTTGAAATTCAAACTGGACATCTGTGTTTTTAGTTTTCTAAATTAGGCAACCCTACTCTTTAGCCATCAATTAATCAAAAAAGAAATCCCAAAGGACATTAGAAAATATTTTGAACTCTATGAAAATGAGAGTACAACATATCAGAAGTTGTGGGATGCAACAATATGTTGATTGGAGGTACGTTCTTAGTTATCAGTTGCTTATATTATCTAAAGAGGAAAGTCTAAATCAATTATCTAAGATTCCACAATCAGAAGTCGAAAAAAGTACATCAAATAAAACCCAAGCAAGCGAGGAAAAGGCTATTAGGATAAGAGCAAGACATCAATGAATTAGAAAGTGATCAAGAGTTAGAGAAAAATTCATGAAACCTAAAGCTCCCTCTTTGAAAAGATGAATAAAATTTATAAACTTCTAGCTATCTGTTAAGAAAAAGAGAGAAGCTGTCAATTACCAATACCTTCCATTACCAGGAAGAAAAGAGGGGGCATTACTGTGAATCCTGTAGACATTAAAAGAATAATAAAGAAATACTATAAATAATTTACACCAATAACTTTAATAATTTAAGATGGAATAGACCAAATCCTTGATACAAACAACCAAAACTCACTCAGTAAGAAATAAATAACCTAAATAGCCCTATGTCTATTAAAGGAATTGAATTCATAATTGGCAAACCTACCCACAAAGAAACTCCAGGTCCAGATGGCTTCCCTGTGAGCTCTACCATTCACTTAAGGAAAAATACCATCAGTCTTACAGAAAGCCTTCTATAAAATACTATTCATTTTATGAAGCCTCAATTACACTGGCACCAAAATGAGAATGGCATTAGAAGAAAGGAAAACCAGAGACCAATATCCCACATAAACAGAGATATGAAAATTCTAAACAAATTTTACCAGAAATAATCCAGTAATACATAAAAATTATAATACATCATGACCAATTGGGTTTAATGTCAAAAATGATAAATTTGTATTATATTAAAAATCGATCAATGTAATCCTAAATCATATAATTAGGCTAAACATTTTTTAAAGTATAAGATCAACTCAATCAATGCAAAATATTCTTTAAAAAATATCATAAACATTCATGATTAAAGAAAGAAAACTGTCAGAAAAGTAGAAATAGAAGGGAACTTCCTTGATATGAAAAAAACCTCTATGAAAACTTACAGTGACATCATACTTAATGGCAAAATAGACAAGACTTTTTCCTTACGATGCAGAACAAAGTAATAACACCCAGTATCATTACTTCTTATAAGTTAAGAAGTTAGTAAGACACCAGACAGATTGTGTCAGAACATACCCTAACAGACTCATTTTAATATAATAACCTCTTTTAAGGCCCAATCTTAAATATTGTCATATTTGAAGTACTGGGAGTTAGATCTTCAACATATGAATTTAGGGGGTGGGTAGACACTCTTCAGTCCATAACAGCCATGTTTTTAAAAATGCAACTCAACTTTACCTCAAAATGAATAATAGACCCAAATTTTAAAACGATAACTATGAAATGCACAGATAAAGGTAGGGAAAAGTTTTCATGACATTAGATTAGGCAAAGATAGGTAAGGACACAAAAAGCATGACCATCAGAGAGAAAATTAATAAATTTCGTTTCATTAAATCTAAAATGTTGGAGCTTTGAAAGGCATTGTTAAGAAAATAAAAAGGCAAACCACAGGCAGGAGCAAATATGTCTAAAACCTCAATCTGATAAAGGACTCGAATCCAGAATATTGAAAGAATTCTTACAATGTGAAATTAAGAAGAAAAACAACCCAGTGAAAAACAACCCGGTAACAACTTGGGCAACAAGTTTGATCAACCACTTCATCAAAGAATGTACATGAATAATGAAGCTGTGCATGAAAAGGAGCTCAACATCAGTATTCATTAGGGAAATGCAAATTAAAACAACGATAAGACATACATCAACTACAATGACTTTATATTTAACAGAGTGACAGTAACAAATGTTGGCAAGATGTGGAACAATGGAATATCCACACGTTGCTGGTGGGATAGGCCTGATAGTCTTTGGAAAACACCTGACAATTTCTTATAAAGTTGAAGATACTGCTACCATATGACCTGTCTAACACACTCCTAGAAATGACTCAAGAAGAATGTATAACATAGGTCCACAAAAAAACTTTTACATGAATGTCCATAGAAACTTTGTTTATAATAGTTAAAACTGGAAACTAACCAAATACCTATCAACCAGTGAATGGATCAGCAAACTCCGGTATCTTCACACAGTGAAATATTACTTTGCCATTAAAAGGAATATGCTACAGCTACCTGCAAAAACAGGGGTGAATCTCAAAAGAATTTTGCTAAGTACAAGAAGACAGGTACAAAACCCTACATACTTTATAATCCCATTAAATTAAATTATAGAAAGAGGTAAAAATATAGTAACAGCAGATTAGTGTCTGCTGGAACCATGGATAACAGAAAAAAAATGATTGCAAAGGAGCACAGAGAAGCTTCTGGGGTAATAGAAATATTTTACCTTTTGATAGTTGTAGTGAGTACAGAGCTGTAGACATTTGTCAATATTCATTGACTTTTACACACAAATCACTGACTTGGGGTGTTGACTTCAAAGAATAGGCAAGTTTTATGAAGTTTTCTATTTCCATTCTAAAAGGTAATCCTTATATATATAGACTCATGCAACAGAGTGAACCCAAAGCTGAGTACTCTAAACACACGTGTTCCCCAAAGTAGCAAACAGATAAGGAATGAGTTTACATACATAAACTTGCCATGGTGCCAACAGCTGGAAAAAAAGTACTTTATCTTGAGGACACATGGAGTGGTGACACTCAGATAATCTTTCAGAAGAGACATTTTGGACCAATTCCTAAGCCCTCCCCGAAGAGAACAATAATAAATGAGAGGAATTTGGAAGGAGATGAAGTTCTGGGATTACACTAGGCAGCGTACAGAAAGGAGTATTCTGTTACCCACACCCAGAGCCTTGGAAAGGAAAATCAGTTAAATTCAATTCACTGATATTTTTAAACTATGAAATGAGAATTTTACTTTTACTGTCTAGAACACAAACTAATTATATAAAACCAAGTTTAATCACTGCAGTGACCATCACAGCAGAGAGACATTAGAGGCAAAAAATGTTATATACTCAGCAGGCATTGCTTTGCTGGGGAGAAGAAAACCTCACACCTCAATAGCTCTAAATAAATATTTCATGGGTGCTATAAGTGTCATCACTTTGTGACTGATGTAATCAGTGTCTGTTCCAACCCTTTCCAATTGAGTCGGTATCCATATTTATGTGACCTTTTAATTAGCATCTCAGAGCTGTCTTTAGCATAAAATTTTATACCTATAACTGTCTAATCAACGGTTAAAGCTTTAAAGTATTTCATGGAGAAAGAATAATGAGGCATTTACCATGTTATGTGATGATACAAGTAATTATTTATAGAGGGAGATGATACATAGAGAAGATGAATTTTTATTAAATATATGAAATTCCTCAATATTTTCATCAGAGAGAGAATAAACAAACCTTACTCAAAAATTATTAACTGTATAAGAATTTCTTAACCTAGTGTCTCAAATCCTTCAAAATAGATTGCAAAACATTATTTTCTGGTTAAAAACAAGATATCAGTAAATTTTGTCTTGATGGAGTCTGTAACTTAAAAAATATTGAGAACCACTTGGCATTTGCAAGTAATGAAATGAGAAACTACGTTAAATCTCATTTTTAATTCTCTCAATCAGAATTTTGTGCTTTGGTGCTAAAGAAAACTGGAACATTAAATTGTGTGTGGTTTTAATATAAATTTAAACCTACTCATTGGTCAAGATAAAATATAATAATAATAAAATATTTAAAATAAATAATAATAATTAATAATAATAATAAATAATAATAATATAATAATAAAATAATAATAACAACAAACTTTTTATCACAACTACCATCTGCCAGACACTGTTCTAAGTGTTTCATACACATCACCGCACCTACCTGTCACAATAATCTTAGAGACTAGGTACCATAATCGTTCCCTTTCACAGATGAGGACGTGAGCATTCAAGTGTCTTTCCAGGACCACACAGCTAGCGAGGGTCACAGCAGTAGTGTTGGAGCCAGCATTCAAACCCAGCTAGTCTTCCTCCACAGGATGATTCAACCCACCAAGTTAAGTTATCTTTTAAATTCCATGTGCTTTGAAAATTCACATCTAATTTTAAAACTAATTTGGTCATTAGATTGCAGTCTACTTGGATTAATGTCATAATAGGTATTATCACTTGTACTGGTAAGAATTTTCAGCTTCAGTAATCAACTTTGTTGAAAAACTTTAACGTATATATTTACATTGGTTTTTTTTTCTTTTTTGGGGGGGAGACAGAGTTTTGGGTGAAGTAGAAAAAAATAGCTTTATTGCTTTGCCAGGAAAAGGGGGACACAGCAGGCTCGTGCCTCTCAAAATTGTGTGTCTCAACCCAGGAGGATTTGATGAGCTTTATAGCAATAGTTCAAGGGTGGGCTTGCTGACAACATTAGGGTGTGTGCGGTGGGGGGGCGGGGGGGCTTGCACTCCCTTAATCTTGTCTCAGGTAGTGGGTCTCCTAATCTTGATGAGCTTCCCTGGTCCCTTTAATCTTGCCTCAGGTGGTTTCTTGGCTGTTCCTCCCTTGATTAGCAACTGTTCGGATCTGCCCTTTGGAACTCAGGGAAGGTCATGGAGGCTGGGGTCTATTCCCTCCCATCCACAAAGATCACTCATTTCTCTCCTCGTGATACACATGCCTCATGCCTCCTCGCTCAGGAAAAGCCCCAGCATCAGGTTTGGGTTGTCATGAAGAATTGTGGGCTTCCTCTGTCACACTAGGATGGGGTGAGCACAGAGGCTGTGGGAACATGGGAGGGGGCGGCTAATGGAGTCTGGGGTGCAGGTGAAATTGTGCAACTCAGATCGGGACTTGGACCCATGGGCCAGGGCTCGAAGCCTGCCAAAACCCAGATGGGGACTTGAACCCACAATCTTTTAACTGAGGTCACACACCCAGTCTCAGGACTTAATGAAGCTCAGGTTCTTGATGTCTCCTGGCAGAAAGAATTCAGTGAGAGACAAAGTGATGGGTAAGAAGTGGATTTATTTCGAGAGAAACACACTCCACAGACAGAGTGTGGGCCATCTCAGAAGGTGAGAAAAGCTACATTGCTTTTTAAATATATCTTCTGTTAGAAAAAAATGGAATGAAGTGATTTCTTTATGTGGACCTTCTACTGCTTTGCATTATAGCATAGTCATAAGGATAATCTGAATTGATCATTTGCTGTATGTAATAAGATACACATTTTAAACTAAGTTAATGACTATGTAGATTCATTTATGGCATTTTATGAATACGTGTCTTTATTAGATGAATGTATTAGTGTTTTCATTTGGTCTGTAAGAACCAGATTATTTCATTTCATTACATACAGTTTAGAAAATAACCATATCCTTTAATTAATGATAGTTTTGTTTTGTTTTTTTAAGGATAGTATAGCTGTCTGAGAGCTGCAAATCCCATCCACTCAAAGCTTTGGAC
Organism: Physeter macrocephalus; assembly: GCF_002837175.3. Classification (NCBI taxonomy): domain Eukaryota; kingdom Metazoa; phylum Chordata; class Mammalia; order Artiodactyla; family Physeteridae; genus Physeter; species Physeter macrocephalus. Next base: position 31,024,465 of record NC_041221.1, on the reverse strand, counting down.
AGTAGCTGACTTCCTAGAGCTCAGTAAACTCTTACAGCAGAAGCTGAAAAACCCTTCCTCTGTCAAAATTGTTTCATATGTTAAGTATCTAGTTACATAATGGTAATATAGTATGTAACTAAGAAACATGTTCTGATTTATTTCTACATAATACTTAAAGGATTTTTGCTTTAAGTTTGCATTGTCTGAAATATGAGTTATAATAGCTTGAGGGTTTCCTTGTGTATGAGACATTATATCATAATCGTAATCATATCATAATCTTACCACTGAATAAGATTCAGTATTTTATAGAGTTTGAATTTATAGAGCATTTGGAATTGCAGTATCCAAATTCCTAAGGAATCACCATTTTAATTGAGTTTACTATTGAAGGCAAAATGTATTAGCTTTTTAAATGCCAAAGTAAGACTCTTATAAAAAAATGTTAAATAAATTCTCATACAATCTAGAATCCGCAAAATTGTGGTGCCCTAATTTATAAAGCTATGGAAGTTGGAAGAAGGAGATGGAAGAAACTTCATAAATTTCCTCAAAAAGAGCAAAGTCTGGAAATTAATGGTAAATTTCAGTGTGTGTGATTCTAAGAGACATAGGGTCACATTTTCAAATGGAAATAACAGACTACTTACATATATACATTTTGTTATTTTTAAAAGACCACTGACCTGGTCCAGTCCTTCCATCGTATAGGTAGAAAACTGGTCCGGAGAAGTTAAATAAGTTATCTGATGAGCAAAGAAGAACTAGAACCAAATTTTTTGTTTGTTTGTTTGTTTAATCCAAATTCCTAGTCCTTTATGTATAATTTTAACTATAGGTTTAAAGCAATTTCTCATTGGTATATTTTTAATCTCTAGATACATTATTTGGATTTGCACTTTCTGCCAAATTCTGAAATTTGTTATGCTTGATTTCACAAGTAATTTTTTTTTTTTTGTTACGTGGGCCTCGCACTGTTGTGGCCTCTCCCGTTGCGGAGCACAGGCTCCGGACGCGCAGGCTCAGCGGCCATGGCTCACGGGCCCAGCCGCTCCGCGGCATGTGGGATCCTCCCGGACCGGGGCACGAACCCGTGTCCCCTGCATCGGCAGGCGGACCCTCAACCACTGCGCCACCAGGGAAGCCCTCACAAGTAATCTTAATCATTGTCTTATATGACTGAATCTGTGACCTCCTTTATTTCTACTGCAGAGAAAATATTATAACTATTTAATTTCATGAAATATCATTCATTTACATTTTCCTGGATGTGATCATTTGAAAAGTGATAGGACAAAGTTTTATTTAGCACAGAAAAAGAAAATGCCAATTGGAAGAAAAGTACCTTCAAATTTTTTGACATCTTACAAGTTTGAATTGATCCTGAAAATTACAGTTGCTTCTCACAACCCCAGCCAATACCAAGGAGCTTCCTAGAGAGCGTGATAAAATAGCTGTGTAATTTGGGTCTCACTTTTCCATGTCATCTTTTTTGAGCTCACTACCACTATACAATTAAGCCCCCCCAAAATTCTCACGTGTGCCCACTTAGTTCTTGCTACTTTCAACTTCGTATCATATTACAGTATATGCAAACTTTAAGCAGGTTTTGATATATTTTTTTTAAAAGACATTTAAGCCAAGCTAAGGGCTGAATATCCTGGACTGAATACTTCCCTCAGATTAGCAAGGGACAAACTGCCTTACATGTTTGTAAAAGAGAACTGGTAGTGGTAGCAAGATGTGTAAGGGAGAGTTTGAAAAGCATCCTGACCTCCATATCATGGCACATGTCACTCAGCAGCTACTTGGCATCGACTCCTCTCCCTTCGTAACCCCTATGCCTTCAACTTTCTCTTCTACATTCTCTCTTTCAGTCTTCAGTTGTTTGCCAGGTTGCCCATAGTATCTCACTTCTCTTGGCATGATACTGCATCTACCACACTGTGTGTTAGTCTTTGATTTACTCGCCAGTCTTCTCGTTAGACTTACGAGAAGTAAGTAACTTAAGTAATTTAACTTTAAGTAATTTAAGTAACTCCTTAACTTCAGAGATCAAATTTTATTTTCCTCTCCCCACCGCCACCCTGGGTTACATGAAAGTGACTGCCACAAAGTAGGGGACCCTTATTTAGAAACCAAGAAGTGTCATAAGAAAACTAAAACAGATAAAATTTTACCAGAGTACATCGTATGAAAAGATTACTTGGGTTGAGAGGGTGGAAGAGGACAGGAGATGGAAAATCAGAAAAAGTTGTGGTATAGGCAGTGATGTTTTGAGTAATGCTTCCACTGATAGCTAGAACACTGATGGGATAAAATGCTAGAAAGTGGACTTGAGAGAAAAGAGATTGAGCAAAAATAAATAATCAGGTAATTATGTGTAAGAAAGAAGAATTACTCTTGCCTGGCTAGAATAGCAGGAAGAAAGCGGGAGGGGAAAAAGATGGTTGATACCAGACTCTAGAATATCCTGGAGTTTAAGATTTAAAGTTTTGTTTTGGACAATAAATGAATTAATATGCTGTATTTCAGGAAAGTTAGCTTTGAAGAATTTTGCAAAACGTTTAAGGAGGAAAGTTAAGAGACTACCGACAGTCTCCTACTTACATGGTTTGACATGATTTTTCAACTTTACGATGGTGCAAATATATGCATTCAGTAGAAATCCTGAATTTTGATCTTTCCCCGGATTAGTGATAAGCAGTATGATACTCCCCCGTGATGCTGGGCAGTGGCAGTGAGCTATAGCTCTCAGTCAGCCCCAGGATCACGAGAGTAAAGAGCCAAAATACTTACAACCATCTGTACCCAGACAACCATACTTTTTTTCACTTTCAGTACAGTATTCAATAAACTACCTGAGATATTCAACACTTTATCATAAAATATGCTTTGTGTTAGATGATTTTGCCCAACGGTAGGCTAATGTAAGTATTCTGAACACATTTGTGGTAGGCTAGGCTAAGCTATGATGTTAGGTAGTTTAGGTGTATTCGATGCATTTTGTGTGTGTGTGTGTGTGTGTGTGTGTGTGTGCGGTACGCGGGCCTCTCACTGTTGTGGCCTCTCCCGTTGCGGAGCACAGGCTCCGGACGCGCAGGCTCAGCGGCCATGGCTCACGGGCCCAGCCGCTCCGCGGCACGTGGGATCCTCCCGGACCGGGGCACGAACCCGTATCCCCTGCATCGGCAGGCGGACTCTCAACCACTGCGCCACCAGGGAAGCCCTCGATGCATTTTTGATTTACAATATTTTCAACTTACAGTGGGTTTATCGAGAGGTAACCCCATTGTAAGTCAAGGAAGATCTATATTAACAATGTCAAGCTGGAATTTGTCCCCTGTCCTAAAGAAGTTAACAGCTGATTGGATTATATGTTTCAGTGATCATGTGCCCTGCTGAAAAGAAGGTAGAGTTGAATTTGGAAGCCTTGACTGTGTTTTCACTAACTTTGTAAACTTCAGTAGTCAACCTAAGTTTTAGTCTTACTAACTTGAGGCGTTAACAACTCTTCTGCCTAAAACATATGGTTGTTGAGAGGATTACATGAGAAAAATAAATGTTATAAAAATTGAAAATCACAATAAAATTAATTGTTTCTGTCATACTGGTTTAATGAACCACAAAGCCCTTCTGAAAATATGGAGTCCAGGGACCAGTTCTTGTTCAAATGCATATCATTACATAAAAATATATAGTTAATAAATCCAGCTTCATATCCATGCACATGGAAAGAAACAAAAGGAAACTCTATAGCTACAATTTTTAAAAATAATTTTAGGTATCAGGAAGTTATAAGGTCAAACAATAATTATGTTCACTTGAACACAGCCTTATTGTCCTATATTGAATTTTCATTATAAAAATGCATGTTTATCTAGCCAAATGGACTAAATACTTTGAAGCAATCTGGTAAATACATCAGAAAATAACTTGGAATTTAAAAAGTTTAATTTGTTCTTGGATGACTGTATTGCCAATGAAAATAATATGAATGAGACATAGCCTAGAAGTGAGATTGTCTTACATTTAAGAGAAAATATTTAAGAAAGGCAAATCTGTTCTCCAGCTAGATGTTGTTGTGACTGTAGAAATCTGAACTCAGTGCCTGGAAAGTTTAACAGAATCCTACAATGCAGTTAACCTTCTGAAACCAGAAATAGTGAGCATTTATTATTGAAGAGTGAGTTGTAAAACTATCAAACATTACCAGGAAAGTCAAGTATAAAAAGAAAAAATAGCTCAAAATAACTTTCCTATTCCATGACTGTTTTTCCTAAAATTTATTTTAAAGTATAATTGCTTTTTCAGTATAGGTTTTATCTCAAAATAATATATTCTTTTACCATTAATAAAAGAATCTTCAATAAATTATAAACGTTTATACTTATTGTAAATAAATAACTCCATAGTAATTTCAATATAATTTCTGTGACAGGAATTTTGCTATTTTTCTTAAGATATATTCATTTATTTATCCAATACATAATGTAGAGTATACATTGATACTTCCAACCAAGTGTTGTGCTGGGCAGTAGTAATATATGCCCCTACCCTCAGGAAGTTGATATTCAAGTAGGAAGAATATACACTAGAGGTGCCAATGTTATAAAAAGATTTTTAATTTAATCAATCTCAAATGCTATAAAATATTACAGCATTGTACAGATTTTAGCATCCTAGGAACAGTATTCTTAATAAGCCTTCATTTATCTCTTACTTTACATTCTCAAAATCTTTTTCTCAGATTTTTTCTTCCTCCAACCCCACTGCCATATGCAGTCAACAAAAAGTCAGAAGTAAAATGATTAAACAGTTAATCCCAGGCACCCCCAAGTATGTGTTTTATATTACAATTGTTATGCTCCCAGAACATTTAACAAATGAAATAATATGCAAGCCTAAGGTTATAAACTTTTTCTACATTATTTTAAAAATATATTTAAGAACATATTCATTATTTGAAACATAGGTACATAGCTATGGAGAGGGAAAAATGATCCAAATTCATGTAAAATTTATTCCATATAAAGGAATAATCTATATAATGTCTATATACTATAAATTCTCTAGAGAGAACCATATAAATGTCACAAATGCTATTCTGAGTATTAAGTATGCATAAAAGATTTTGTCCTCAAGCATTGTATAAGACTGTCTAATTAAATGGTATTATGATATCTCATAGTAATTAAAGAAAAATGAGTAATTCCAGAATCAACCAGCTCTTTAGTTAGAAAGCATAACAATGTAAAATGATCTCAGGAACTAAAACCACCGTGATTGGAACCAAACTGTCATCTATTTTCAAAGTTAGGAAACACTATATGTTGTTTTCCCATGACCTCGTGGTGTCTTATGTTTCATTAAATACAGCCATTCTTTTCCTAAGCATTTCTACCTCCAAATAATCACGTAGATTTGGTTACGCAGGAAGAAGCAGATGAGAACTGAGTGCAAAGATGGAAGTTTTGATTGTGACATGGCCAAATGAAGGGAGAAACGAAAGAAACAAACCGCTGAATTCCATTATTAATGTAGAATAATTCTGATAAACATGGATTTTCTGTAAATACCTTTGGGAAACCTAATTCTTCATGTTTTCTCAATGCCACAGGAATCTTAAAGCGTTTAACCGCATTCTGGCAGGACAGAGGCACACACCACGACTGTAATATGCCTTGGCCATCACACTGTTTGAATCCTGATCTAAAAGCTTACCAGTTGTGTGACCTTGGACAAGTTACTTAACCTCGGAGTGTCCAAATTTCCTCACATAGAGGAAGAGGCTGTGGTAGATTGCATTTCCAGTCTCCTTAATTCAATGCCTCTAATTCGGTCCACCTCCCTGTGGAAGAACTATACATTCCCAACCTATTTAATTCAGTCATGACCACATGACCTTGTCTGACCAATGAAGTAAGCACAGAAATTACATGAGCTTCACTTTCAAACTCATGGATCAGGGGAGCAGTACAAGGTATATATGGGCTCTGTCCTCTGCCACAAGGTCTGGCCACGTCCTCAGACAACACGGGGTAAAGCCTCAGCAAGCCCACCTTGGATACATAATATAAGAGAGTAACTTGTGTTCATTAAGGCACTGAGCTGTTCCATTTGTCCACGAAGGCAGTTTAACCTCGCCTACCCTGATTCATACAGGGTATTCACAGGCGCCAAAAAGATCAGATTAGATTGTACAAGGAAAGAACTTAGAGGCACACCTGATATGATAAAAACTCAATTCATTGTAGAATTCTTAAGATTATAGTATATATTCTTTTCATTAAAAAATCTTTTAAAGTTTTCAGAATATATCTTAAATGCACAAATAATGTGTATTTGTGGCTATTTATTAAAATGGTGCCCACTTTCTCAGATTCATTTATTTCTAACACTTCTTGAACATTTCTTCTTTGTAAAAAGTATTAGTTCATCTGAAATATTTTTGGTTGAAAATTAAAATTTGTGTCTGCATTTCCTTGTATATGCAAAAGGGATAAGAGTGCTTACTTCATAAGGTTGTTATGAAGAAGAAATATATTAACACATGTAAAGCACTTGGGACAGTAACTGACATTTAGTGAGTTCCATACAGTTATTATTATTATTTTAATTATTATTAATGATATAATTCTCTATCTTGTCCTATTGTATTTCCCTGTAGATTACTACAGTATTGCCAACCACAGGAATTAATTTTCTTCTATACAATTAATTGAGGATTTTATTTTTCTATTTAGTTAGAAAATAAGCAAGTATTTACTGTGATTCTATTATGTACTTACAATAGTGGGAAGTAGGAGGGAGATTATTTAGTGTTAAAGCTGGTCAGAAAAGAGGTGGAGAAATAAATTGATCCAAACAACAATAAATGACTTAGTGTTGAAAGAGCCAGAGAAAGTGAAAATTCCATCATTCCCAGTGTAAGTCTCTCCTATCTCCATCAGAATACTCTTTCTTATAGCTGATCTTTGACTAGTCACTTTACTTTGCCCTTTAAAATCACTTTGTAGATAAACTCACCTTTTTCTTCTCCCTGTATTCTTGATCAGATTTAGCCTAGCCTTGAGAAGACAGCACAGCATTTCCACCTGTACTCTCCTCGGGAAACGTGTTACCTTTGTTTCTGTCAGAAGAGGGTTAAGAAGGTCAGCTACTTTCCAATGTCAGGTGCATCAATGTTAAGTCTGTTTCCTTCTCTCTCAGGTCCCATGGTATTCAAATAAGGTACTGGGTTTGCATGTAATTAAAAGTATGGTGATTTTGAAAAAGAAATACAGAATGTTACCAGGTTCTTTACTGAGTATATTTCACCTTATCTAGGGGATTAAAGAAGTTGGCTCTTGAAAGGTGCTCTTCACCATTGAAAATAAGTAGAAAACTAATAATTATCAACAATCGGAGGAAAGCCTTCTAAAATGAATGATAGAACATTCTTGGTTGTGGGGTTTTTTTCTTCCATCATTTTGAATATATCATGCCACTCCCTTCTGGCCTGCAAAGTTTCTGCTGAGAAGTCAGTTGATTGTCTTACGGGAGCTCCCTCATACTTAGTTGCTTTTTTCTTGCTGCTTCTAAGACTTTATCTTTAATTTTTCCATTTTAATTACAATGTGTCTTGGTGTGGTCTTCTTTGAGGTGGTCTTGTTTGGGACTCTGTGCTTCCTGGACATGGATGTCCATTTCCTTTTCCAGATTATAGAAGTTTTCAACTATCATATCTTCAGATATGTTCTCTGCCCCTTTCTCCCTGTCTTCTCTTTCTGAGACCCTTATAATACAAATGTTAGCATGCTTGATGTTGTCCAAGAGGTCTCTTAAACTGTCCTAATTTTTTATTTTTTTTCTTTCTTATGTTCAGCCTCAGTGATTTCCAGTACACTGTCTTCCAGTTCACTGGTCCATTACTCTGTATCATCTAATCTACTGTTGATTCCTTCTAGTGTATTTTTTATTTCAGATATTGTACTCTTCAGCTCTGTTGGTTCTCCTTTATATTTTCTAATTCTTTGTTAAAATTCTCACTGTGTTCATTCATTCTTCTCCAAAGTTCATTGAGTTCTTTATGATCATTACCTTGAAATTTTTGTCAAATATATTGCTTATCTCCACTATGTTTAGCTCTTTTTATGAGGTTTTGTCTTGTTCTTAATTTGGAACATATTCCTGTCTCTTCATTTTGCCTAATTCTCTATGATTGCTTCTATGTATTGGATAGATTGGTTATATTGCCGATCTTGGAGAAGTAGCCTTATGCAGGAGATTCCTATGGTGCCTAGTAGCACAATCCCTTCTGGTCGCCAGAGATATATGCTCTAGGGGTGCCCCTTATGTGGGCTGCATGTACCCTTTTGTTGCGGTAGGGCAGGTTACTGTGGTGCACTGGTAAGTCCCTGGCCTGGTTGGCTGCCAGGCCTTGCCTCATGTGGTAGCTACTGGCCCTCTGGTAGGTGAAGCTGGTGGGTGAGGCCAGGTCTGCTGTAGCTGGCCCCAGGAGGGCCCAGAGCTACAGTTGGCCTGCAGGTGGACAGTTAAACCCCATCACAAATAGAGTAGAGGGAGGATTCCAAAACTGCATTTGCTGGTGCCTGTGTTCTTGTGGTAGAATTAGCTCCCCAAAACGGTTGCCCAGATGGAATCCTAGTTGCCTCCTGCCTCTGCTGGAGACTCTGTAAGATCAGCAAGAGGGTCCAATCATGCTCCTTTCAAATTACTGCCTCTGCACTGGGACTACTGGGATTTGGAGTATGTGAGATTCTGTGTGTGCCCTTTGAGAGCTTGTTGGCCTTCCAAGCCAGACGTTCTGGAGACTCGTCCTTCTGATGCAGTACCTAATGGGAAGCTGATGTGGGACTCTGACCCCTTGCTCCTTGGGCATAACCTCTGTAATTATAATTATCCTCCCATTTGGGGGTTGCTTACCTGAGTGTGATGTGTCTTGACTATATCATGTCTCCACCCCTCCTACCCTTCTTGCTGTGGTTACTTCTTTATATCTTCAACTGTGGAAAATCTTTTCTGCTAGTCTTCAGGTTGTTCTCATAAATAGTTGCTCTGTAAATACAGTAAGTCCCCTACATATGAACCTTCAAGTTGTGAACTTTCAAAGATGCAAGCATGCATTCGCAGGTCCAAACACATAAGTTAGTTCACGTGTCTGGCATACGTTGTCACGTGTGTGCATCCTCTACAAGTGGTTGTGCTTTTGTGTACTTTACTGTACAGTACTGTATAGAGTACAGTAGTACAGTATCTTTATTTCAAACCCAGGATGTCTGGAAACAAGCGTAAAAGCAGCGGGGGTGTAGCTGATACTGCTAAGAATCGCCAGGAATTGGAGGCCCCGAGAAAGGACGAAGAGAGACAAGAGAAAAAGAAGTAACTGAAGAACCAAAGAGATTCACAACGCAGGAAATGGCAAGGGGATTTTCCTGGTTTGAGGAGGCACTGTTAGTTTTTGAGGCAGAGGACCTGACCATAGAATGGTACACGAAGGTTGCAGCAGCCGTTCAGAATTCACTCCAGTGCTACCGTGTCATCCATGATGAGAAAAAAAGAGCTACTACCCAGACATCACTGGATCATTTTTTCAAGAGAGTAGATAGAATTGAATCCAGCAAGGAAGCGGAACCTGTACCATCAACGTCAGGTGTGAGTGAAATTGCAGCTTGCCCTCCATCTCCTATTGCTGACAATCCTTCAGCTCTACCATGTCCCACACCTTCTCTCACTCCTCCAATCAGTAATTCTTCTTGCCTGTTCACTCGATGCCAGCCCCTGTATGTCAGCTGTTGTAGGACTATTGTACTTTTCAAGGTACTGTGCTGTAAAATTAAAAATGTTTTCTTTATTTTTTGTGTCTGTTTGTTTTTTATGTATTATTTGTGTGAAAATTATTATAAACCTATTATGGTACAATACTCTACAGCCGATTATGTTAGTTGGGTACCTAGGCTAACTTTGTTGGACTTACAAACAAATTGGACTTAGACATAGAACAGAACTCGTTCTATGTACTGGACTTACTGTAGTTGAAATTTTGGTGTGCCCATGAGAGGATGTAAGCTCAGCTGGTCTTCTTCCTTCACTATTTTGGCCACATCTCTGACAAATGTGAGTCAGAGCAGTCCTTGTAGCAGTCCTCAAGTGGGAAATTGTAGCTTCAGCCCTGGTCCAATCTTTGAAACTTGCTTACTTTGTAATTACTTTTAATCTACCATTCAAGTAAAGTAGCTGAGTTCTACATCCTTCACTAGACCCAGAACTAAACAGAAACATCATCCATCCATCCACTTTTTAAATGAACCACTACTGGAAAGCAGAATCTTTGAGCCAGAGTTTATCATGAGAAATTAATTTTCTGGAAACACACTGAAATCTTAAAAAGTTATTAGGCTTTTAAAACGTCATGAATAGCATTTTAGAAACAACGTTTCTGTACTTTAAGGTTCAAGGGTATTATAAAAGACATAAAGGCCCATAACATTAATAAATTTGGACATGATCTTGCAGTTAGTGGTAATTTGTTAAAGCAGAGTAATGTCATTTTGGAGTTGGATCGTTTGTGTTAATAATCTGTCTTCAATGTTGTGAATAGATTTGTTAGATCCAAGTCTACATGCATGGAAACTGGTTAAGAAGCTATTGCAGTAGGAATAGAAGAAAAAAATACACATATTTGAGAATCTGAGACCTGGAATCAGTAGCTTTGGGACTGAGTAGACATGAGAAGTAAAAATGGGAGAAGAAAGTAGGATTGTGCCCAGATTTTTAATTCTTGGGCTCTGTAACAGGGACAGCTAGTATTCCAGTGTCCATTGCGTGACACTACAATCATCTGTTTAGCTGGCTCATGGCTGCCTAGAACAAGGGTTACATTAACCAGCTTTTTTAAAGTTTCCTGTGGTCACGTGACTAAGTTCTGGCCAGTGGGCTATAAGCAGGAGTGATGTGTGCACCTAAATGGAGGTGCCCTTAAATGGAGCAGATATGTTCTTTATTTTTATTCTGATGGCTAGTCTGATGTGTTGTCAGAAACTCCACCAGCTATCTGTGACAATGAAAACTGGGAGGACAATATAGGGGTGGCAGAGGGGTAATACGGAAGAAAATATTTTTTTAAAAATCCATGACTCTGTCATACAAGCCGAGAATTGCTGACTTCTGACCTTTGTATATGACAGAATTAAATCTGGGATTGTGAAAACAACATCAGTTGGGGTTTTCTGTCACATTCATTATCTTAACTAATATCTCTGTTTTATGCTGACATCATTCAATGGTAAGAAATACAAGAAGAGGAGTTTCTCCGGGGGAAAAAAAAGGAGTTCAATTCTGATTGTATGGGCTTTGGGATTTAAGCTGCTTATGAAACGTTTGGACAGAGATATCAGTGAGATAAGAAGAGGACCTAAGATAGAGACTTTTAAAAAGAAAAAATAATAATATTTTACAGAAATAGAATCCAGGGAAAACACTAAAAATAGAGGCTAGAAAACCACAAAGTTTTGACAGCACAAAAGACAAGACTGGAGCCCGTTTCTAGAAGGATCAAGTGGTCAACAGTGACAAATGTTGAACCGTTAAGTAAGTGTTGAAGCATGTAACTTGAATAAGGGATAAAATTATTGACAGCCTAGGGGAAAGCAGTTTCATGAAAGAAGAGGTGGCAGAAGGCAGATTGCAAGTGGGTTGATGTCTGAGTGGCTGGTGAACAAGTAGAGACAGGCAGCACAGTGGAATGGCGCCAACCTCATCTTGACCATTATATGGCACAACTCTTCCTGCCAGAAAGTAAACTTGGTGCCCACTCTTCTGTAGCCATGGCACAATGCTTGTCTTCTCCCGTATTCTTTTATATTTCAGTTCAGTTTTGCCCATTAGCTGAGATGCACTAGATTTTTGACACATATCTTTCCACCCCGTTGTCATTTTAAACACTTCTGTTATCCACTCAGCACTATTCCAAATTTAGTCGATTCTCTTGAAGTTCCTACCTAATCCTTAAACCCCTAAATCCACAAATAACATCATCTACTACTTCCTAAAGCCAGATTCTCAACCCCAGCACTATTGATATTGGGGTGGGGGGTGTGTGTTATAGGATATTCAGTAGCATCCCTGGCCTCCACCCATTAGATGAAAGTAGCAGCCCCACCAGTTGTGACAACCAAAAATGTCTCCAGATATTGCCAAATATCCAGCGGGGAGGTAAAATTGTCCCTGGCTGGCAACCACCGGAAACAATTTGTCAAGAACTTTTTCACCTTCCTTTTGCCACAGCTACAGATTCAATACCCCTTCACATTCTTCACATAGAGACACAAAAGGTAGGACTCTCATTTTGAGAAATAACCTTTGTGTCCTTTATTTTTTCCTCTCTATTGAATTGCTTCCCCTTAACCTATATGTAGGTTGGTTCACCCTGATAAAATAACTATCAGTTCTGAATCTCCTTTAGCTATCACCCTTCCTCTAACCTTCTCTGGCAAGTCAATCTTTATAATCCTCTCTAAAAGTCTCACCTCATTTCTTACTTCATAACTATCCAAACCTTATACACAAGCCATGTTAAACAACATATTTATAGTTTTCTTTCCTGTCTTGCTTTTTCAAATCTTTCTTTTGCCCTTCTCTTCTTTCTACATAAAATGACATCTCCTTCTCATTCACTTGTCTAACCCTCCTGAATTCTTAAAAACAATCCAAGAAGCCTTCCTGGCCTTAATATGATGGGTTAGGTTCCTTGTTAACATACTCGAGAACAGCCTGGGTTTCCTTATGTCATTGTACATATCACACTCATATACTTTCAGTTGACTCTTTCTTTCTCTGTTTTCATAGCCTTGAGATCCTTGAGGCTAGGATCTATGCCTTCTTTTTCTGCTGTGGTTAGATTTCCTGAATCCAAAATGAACATGAACTGTGCCATATTCTCATGCATAACCAGTCTGTTCCTTTGACTTAATTTACTCAACTGTGTTCAGACACAATGGAAGCTGTTAGGAATTTCATTTACACCTTGAGGCCTTGCAAATACATCCTCTTCAGCTCTGTTTATTTTGGTCAACTCGTTTTTTCCTATCCATTTATCTGCTCATCAGGAGAGATGAAAGTAATGGAAATAAGATATTCTGTTCAGGGACTAGTTAATAACCTCTTCTACCTGACAGTGCAGTAGCAATTGGAACCAAGCTGCTTATTTATTGATTGGTGACCCAAAGAGAAATTGTTTTATTTCCTCCCTTAAAAAGGTTAGCCACACTTCTAAAAGAGGGTTTTCAAGACCTCTGCCTGAACACTTTACATAAAGTTAATCAAGGATAATGGATAAAATGTCATTTCATGTCACCATTGAATGTCCTAAATAACTCATTTCCATTTTTGTTCAATTGAAGCTATTCAGAGTGATATGAAATTATAACAGCATCAAATGAACTTAACGCCAGAAGACATTATACACTATGTTATTATTGGGCTATTGGGCTTACAGTAAAACAGTTATTCAGTTCAATTTTTACTTAAATCCAAGGATCCAGAAGATTAAGCTAAGATTTTTAACCAAAACCCTGAACAATTAGAAAAAAAAACTAGCCTTATATAATTAACACAGTTCACAAATACTATTATTCAATATTTCTTCTCCTAAGAAAATATGTATAATTTATACAAAGATTTTTGTCCTAGAGGTATCAAAACTTTATTAAAATAATTTAATCACATTCCTAAAACAAATGTATTCTAAGTTGTTATACTTTTATCCAATCAAGAAATTTGTAACTCTGCTTCATTGCTTGATAAACTGGGAATGAAAACACTGGGTTAATAAAAAGAGAATCTTTATATCCAGACTAGTAATTTTGTCTTCTCTATTTTACTTCCTTGAAACCAGAGAAATTCCTTTAAAGGTGGATTTAGAAAATGCTTACTTAAGTAGATGGCCATAGAGAGGAACTTATTGAAATTTTTCTCCATCTACCAGTTCTTTTCCTTTTTTCCTTCTCCCTCCATTTCACAATATTAGTGACATCAGAGTCCAGGCATCCATAACCAAAAAGTAGATGAATCTTTAACACTGAGTTAAATTTGCTCATTTATTCCCAGAAGATGTGTTAAACCAGCAGTATGTATTTTTTAAATCTATTGTTCTTGGCCACAGATAGTCAAAGTGTTATTTGAAATGCCTTAAGACTATTTTTATTAATACTTATTCTTTATCAATCTTCCTGTTCATTTGCATTATACCTCTCCCAATATAATGTATACTATAAAAGGGCAAGGATTTTTGTAGGACTTTGATAAGTATTTGTTGAATAAATATTTTGATATAAATTATAGTACCTTCATCTATAATTTCATTTATCATCTGAATAGGACTTATGTTCAGAGAACCAATCACTGTGAGGATATATTTATTAGCTTTACATGATCTAATCATCAATTTAATAAGTAAATATTTGCATTCTTGGCATAAAGCTATGCCTGTAATGCTATATTGAATTGACCAAATGTTCATGCTTTTAAATAATTAGTACTTTTACAAAATAATGATCACTATACCATTATTTATTACTTTCTCTTACCAGATGCAAACAACAGTTATATGATTATATACTCCAGCTATTTAAGTTCATGTTATAATTGCTTCACATTTTTCTTGAATCTAGCTTTTGCTCATTGATTCTATTCAACTTATATGAAAGAGAGCATTTTAGGCAATGAAACAGTTTGATCTGTTCTCAGATTGGTAGATGTATTTGGTTCTAATCCCTAGAAACAATTCAGTCAAAATTAAAATTGTAAGTATGTGATGATTGATAATGTGAAAGTATATTTCAATATGTATACTGAAAACCATATTTTTTATGTCATTGTTTTGTCTTTACAGAGTTCAATTGATAAATATTTCAATTATTTTGATATTCTGTTACTAAATTCTTATCTGTTTAGAATGATTATGCTTCTTGGAGAATTGATGCCTTTACCATTATGCATTGCCTTTGTTTATCTCTGGCAATCTTTGTCATTCTGAAATTGACTTGGTCTAAAATTAATATAACTACTACAGCTTCTTCTGATTATTGTTCATGACATATCTTTCTCTATCTCATCTCTTTACTTTTAACCAATCTGGACCATTTTTTTAAGTGGATTTCTTGTAGTAGTAGTTTATGCTTCATTTTTATATCCGTGTAGACTATCTCTGTCTTTTACTTGGTGTATTTAGACCATTCATATGTTAAATGATTTTGTTATAGTTAGATTAATATAGACCATGTTTGTAGCTGTTTTCTATTCATGCATTATCCATTCCTACACTTTTTTTTTCTGTCTCTGGTTTTAACTGGCAATTTTATCTCCTCTCTTAGCATATACATTATACTGCATCTTTTTTATTAGAGTATAATTCCTTTACAATGTTGTGTTAGTTTCTGCTGTACAATGAAGTGAAACAGCTATGTATATACATATATCTCCTCCCTCTTGGACCTCCCTCCCCCCACCGTCCCACCCATCTAACTCATCGCAGAGCACCAAGCTGAGCTGCTTTTTAGAAAAATTTTAATGAATGCCCTGGTGTTTCTAATATACATTTCTAACTTATCTAAGTCCACCTTCAACTGACATTATACTACTTCACCTGTAGTACAGGTACCTGATAACATAGTATTCCTAGTTTCTTCTCTCACCTCTTGTGGTATTGCTTTCATTTATTTCACTTATCCATGTGCTAGGATCATCCAATAGATTGTTATTATTATTACTTTAAACAAAGTTGTATTTTCAATCAATGAAGCATAAGAAAAATAAAATATTTTATTTTTACTTTCATTTATTTCTTTTCTGATGTTCTTTATGTATGCACATCCAAGTTGCTATTGTATATAATTTTCCTTCTGCCTCAAGGAATTTTCACATTTCTTACAAAGCATGTCTACTAGTAATGAAGCTCCTCGGTGTTTGTCTGAAAAAGTCTTTATTTCTCCTTTACTCTTGAAAGAGAAACTCATTAGATACAGATTTCTAGGTTAGTGTTAGTTTTCTTTCAGCACTTTCAATATTTTACTTCATCTTCTGGCTTCTATGATTTATGACCAGAAGTCTTCTGTACAAAAGTAATTCTTGTCCTTGTTCTTCTATAGATAAGGTGATTTTTCCTTCTGGATTCTTTCAAGATTTTCTCCCTGTCTCCTTGAATTTTTTCAATTAAATGTAATATGCCTATGTGTAAGGGGTTTTGGGGGTTTAGGCTTTGGTATAGATTTTGATATTTATCATGGATGGTCTTTTCTGAGCTTCTTAAACTTGTGGTTTTGTGTTTGTCATTAATTTTGGAAAGATTTTGGCCATACTACTTCAAATATTTCTTATGTTCTATTCTATCTTTCTTCCACTCCTAGTATTCTAATTGCATATTATATTACATTTGTTTTTATTGTTCCACAGTTCTTGGATGTTCTGTTCTGGTTGTGTTTGTTTTAGTCTTCCTTCTCTTTGTGTTTCAGGTTGGGAAATACAAGCTGGCCTGTGTCCAAACTTATTAATGCTGTTCTCGGCTATGTTGAATCTACTGATGAGCCCCTCAAAGGTATTTTTTATTTCTATTATAATTATTTTTTCAATTTCTAGCATTTCCATTTGATTTTTCCTTAGTAATTCACCTTTGTGCTTATGTTACCCACCTATTCTTACATGTAGCTTATTTTTTCCATTAAAGCGTTAAAGTCCTTAGCATGTTAATCATCGTTATTTTAAATTCCTTGTTGCTAATTTCAACACGTGTGTCTTAGCTGTATTTGATTTTGGCACTTGCTTTTTCTCTTCAGACTGCATTGTTTTCATGCTTTTTGGCATGCCTTGTACTTTTTTGCTGAAAGCCAGACACTCAGGTAATAAGAACTGAGATAAATAGTCTTTTAGTGTGAGGATTACTTCATTCTGGCCAGGAGTTGAGCTTTGTTGAATGTTTGCTATAGCTTTAGGTGACAAAGACTTCATATTTCTCTAGTGTCTTTGTTTTTGCCTCTTCTCTGGTCTTTGGGTTTCCCTAAATAAGTCCTCTTCAGAGAGATTCTGCATCTTGCAGAACTGCTGGTATTTGTAGCCCTGTTGATGTAGAGGAGGTGCTGGTGGTAAACCATGTGTGGAAGAGGGAAAGGGGAATTCTGTAATCTTCTGATTAAATCTCAGTCTCTTAATGGGCATGTGTCTTAGGGCTGTGATCAACAGAAATGCTTTTCCAGTGATATAGCTTTTCCTCCTGCCGCCTACTCTCTTTTTTGGCTACCACATCCCAAGTCTATTTTCTTGAACCTCTGATCCCCGTGACTGTTTGTTTGTGTTTCCCTTAGGTGAAACATGAAGTCAGTAGCAACTGAAGTGGGAGAAATTCCCTTCCCCCGACTGGGGTAAAGCTCTAATAAAGTCCTTTTTTTAGGGATTAGGCTTTTGTCATGGAGAAAGCTCTATGTGTATTTCACAATGATTATAGCTCTTCTCCTGCCAACACCACAGAGCAATATTTCTTGACTCTTCATCGTTAGAACCTGATGAGGTTCCTGGGGGTAAAGCCCATAAAAGAATGGGCACCCCCAGGAGTTTCTCACTTTCCCATTAATCCACACTCAGCTTCCAGTAACTGGTCAAAATTACTATTTTCATGTTCCTACAAGTTTGTGGTTCCAGCAGCTTCTGCTCCAGGTAAGCAGATGTCACCTGTGCTTTTCTGAATGCACCTGTCTATCCAGATTTGCAGGTGTAGTTTTAGTCGGTAATCTCAAGTTTTTAATGGATTCAAGAAAAAAAATCATTGATTTTCAGTTTGTCTAGCTTTTTCTTGCTTAAAGGATGGAGTGATGATCTAACCTCTTTGCATGGGAAAGCTGAAGCTGAAAATCCCTGCTGGTAATCATTTTAACAACATTTTCTTATTTTTCTATTCTAAGTTTTGATAAGTTGAGTCACCACACTGCTTTTTAAAAGACCTAGTGAAATTACTGTTGTCATACCATTAGAGGAAACTATTGCTATCAAATTGGCACTTGCAAGAGTCAATGGAATGAAAAGATTTTCTCTGAGTCATAAATGAAATGGCTTTCTCAACAGTTTTATAGGAAAAAAATAGCTTGTAAAACTAAATATTGTCATTTTATCAAAGTAAAAATTTATCTAACAAGGCTTCAAGTTCAAGTAAAATAACATTTGAGTGTCAACTTAATAAGGCCTCCTCCCATATGCAATAGAGAGTCACTAAGTTTTCAAACTAGAAAGGATTTTAGAGTTCATTTAAACCAACGGTCCTTAATCCAAGGTTTATGTAGTCCCCAGGGGTTCAAAATTGAAATGGCAGCCTGTAAACCTGACGTTCCAGTGAGTGCTTCTCACAAGAACTGATCCTT
The DNA here is from genome assembly GCF_002837175.3 of Physeter macrocephalus. NCBI lineage: Eukaryota > Metazoa > Chordata > Mammalia > Artiodactyla > Physeteridae > Physeter > Physeter macrocephalus. The sequence goes on along the minus strand of NC_041221.1, from coordinate 31,006,079 downwards.
TGGACCAGCATGAGTGAGACACATGCTGTCGCACACAAGGCAATGCTGAATTGCTTGCATAGACTTAGATGCCATGGCTTATTTACATCATCATTTCTGTTGCATCTTCAAATGATATTTTCATTGGTCTTCTTCTTTGTGAGAATTCAGGTAATCTTTGTTGCCATAAACACACATCAAAACTGCATTGCTCTTCTGTAGCTTTTGTATGTTGCTTTTCTTGTATCCCCTCATCACCCAGCCACAAAAAAAGAAATAAAAATGGAATATCACACTTAGGGACTCACTTGTGTAATGGGCATAGAAGAAGCACAAATACCATAGTACAAACACTCAAACTTATTGTCAAAACAAACACTTAACTACAGGCTCTTGACATTACGGCAATCAGTACGGTGATGCTGACGGTCATATTCAGGATCTTGAAGTCATTTATGTTTACTTTACTTAAGAAGCCCTTTTCACAGATCAACAATCCTAAGCCCATAACTCAAGTATATATTTATGATTTATATATGTTATATTAAATTATATTTTAAGCATCAGTTCCATCATATAGAATAAACAATTTTAGTTCCTCCATTTCCCAATACATTTTTCTTTAACTGAGTATGAGATCCAATTGAATCTAAGATTCATATGTCCAGGGAAGAGTGATGTGTGTGTGTGTGTGTATGTGTGTCTGTAAAATATCTTTGGTAGCTGGTATTATATCCTGAAACTGTATTCTGAATCCATTTCTCCAAAATATTAACACTTACAGGCACATCAACATGTGACTCTGTAGATAACATTAGCTCCACTCCAACCCCAACATACATAGATGCAGACATGTATATCCAGAGTTTCATGGCTAGGTAAGTACAGCTGGCTATAGATAATGTCCTCACTCCCTTTGACTAGGGGACAAAGGGGAGGAGGAGGGTGTAGTACTTGCACACAATCCACTACACTTAGTGATATTAAGGGGCATGCTAATTTAGTTGTTTCTACCTCATTTGGAAGATAATTACTAGATTTTTTCTATTCTCTCCTGGAAAAGATTTGGTTATTTTAGAAATTCCTATTTCAAGATATAGACTTAAAAATCACCTCCCACAGATCTCCTTGTTTAAGTGTTCTCAGAACTGTCACTGGGAAAATTGAATATTGCCAGTTTTTACTCATCCTCCCTTGCTTCTGAAAATCACACTTTATTTTTCCCAGGATGTTCAAAACAGTCTATAGAATGACTTCAAATTTCTTCTCATCATACAACCATGGAAATTTCAAGTTAGCCATGAATTCTGAGAGTCTACCCGGTCACTGACAAAAATTCTCTGACAGAGTCATGGGCAATGATTTAAGATTCCTTTGTTTTCATTCTAGTCTATTATTTTTATGACATATAATTTGCAAACATAAAATGCATCCTTTTACATTTTGTACTGTTTAGAATATTCTCAAAGTTGTTCAGTCATCACCACTATTTAATTTGAGAACATTTCATCACACCAAAGAAGAAATTTAGTATCCATTAGTAATAACTCCACATTCTCCCTTCCTCTTGCCCCTGGCAAATATTAATCTACTTTCTGTCTCTAAAGATTTGCCTGTACTATTCATATAAATGGAATCATACAGTACATGGGCTTTTGTGACCAGCTTTTTACACTTAGTAAAAATTTTTCAATGTTTATCCATTTTGTAACATTCATCAGTATTTCATTCCTTTTTATTACTGAGTAATATTCCATTGGGTAGATATATGATATTTTGGTTATCCATTACATCAGTTGATGGATATTTCAATTGTCCCCACTTTTTGATCATTATGAATAATCCCACATGATCATTCATGTCCAAGTTTTTATGTGGACATATTGCTCTTGGATACATACCTAGGAGTGGAATTGCTGGGTCATGTGGTAACTCTATTTTTAACATTTTGGAGAACTGCCAAAATTCTTTCCAAAGTGGCTGCAACATTTAAAAATGTCATCTGCAAGGATTCCAATTTCTCCACATTCTTGCCAACATTTGTTATTTTTCTATCTTTTTAATTTTAGCCATCCTAGAGGATGTGTAATGATATCACACAGTGTGGTTTTAATTTGTGTTTTACTAGTGACTAATGATGTTGAGCATCTTTTCATGTGTCTGTTGCCCAGTTGTATATCTTCCGTGCGGAAAGGTATATTCAATTGTTTTGCCCATTTTTACTTTGTTTGTCTTTCTGTTGTTGAGTTTTAAGAGTTCTTTACATAGTCTATATAAAAGTTTCAAATAGATAAATGATTTGAAAATATTTTCTCCTATTCCATGATTTATTCTTTCAGTTTCTGAATGGAATCTTTTTTAAGTACAAGTTTTAAATTTTAATGAAGTCCAGTTAATCTATTTTTTTCTTCTGTTGCTTGTGCTTTGAGGTCATAGCTAAACAAACAAACAAACAAGCAAATAAAAAACCAACAACTCTTACCTAACCAAAGGGAGGAAGATTTACTCCTTCATCTAAGAATTTTTCTTCTTACAGTTTTCTTCTAAGAGTTTTATAGTTCAGCTCTTATTCTTGGGTCTAAATGTGTATAACATGTGAGGAAGGACTCCAACTTTACTTCTGCATGTGGATTATTCAGTTATCTCAGCAACATTCTTTTTATCTTTCCCTCATTGAATTATCTTGGAACGCTTGTCAAAAATCATTTGACCAGAAATGTAAGCAGTTTTTCCTAGACTCTAAGTTCTATTCCATTGATCTATATGTCTAGTCTTTCGCCAATATCACAGAGTTCATTGGACTGTTGTGATTATTATAGTTTTGTCATAAGTTTTGATATTGAGAAGCATGAGTCCTCCAAATTTTCAAAATGGTTTTGGCTATTCTGTGCCTTATCGTTTTAAATCAATCTCAAGCATACAATGATTCTTAGAAAAATGGAGGGAACACGTTTGCCGTAGTGAGTACAATATGAAATAAATGCTATTCTTTTTCTACAACTCACTCTAATTCTTCTTTCAAACTCCTGAGTGGAATAAAATAATAATTTTAGTCAATTTTTATTAGTGTCCCATTTCCAGGAGTTTTGTTTAAGATTGTATATATATATATATATATATATATATATTTATATTTATTTTTTTATTTTATTTTATTTTTTTTTTCCTGAAGAGTGGGTGTGGAATTTCTGGTTTGTACCACTATTTTTCCCTGATGGTATCTTCTGAAACTATTAGAATTCCCTCCAGTTTATCTGTCCATACAGGTCACTCTTTGTTGCTCATTTCTTTCTTAAGGTGTCTAGATTAAAAACAACTTCTTTTTTCTTTCTGTGTCCCTCTCTGGCACATAGGAATTTATCTCCCTGCTTGCAATTTACATTGGGCTATGAAAAACTCCTCGAGACTATTCAGGAACACTTTGCAGCCATTTCTACTCTGAGATCTGTCTGTCTAACTGACTGTCCTCAAGGATCTTGACTCAGGTCTTTATACACACAGCTCCCACAAGTTAATCTTGTGTACTTCCAGCATCTTTGCCCTTTAGATCTAGACCCATGAAGTGGTACTCAGGGTATGGCGACCCATCAGCTTTTCGGATATCCTCATTTCTCTTTTGACTCCACTTTTCTTCTACCAACTTGAGAAATCTTTATTTATACATTAAGATTCATCATTTCCTCTATGTCTTAATTCTTATGAAGCCCTAGATTTTCAAAACTCGAAGTCTCTATGTATTTTCTGTAATGTCTTAGCTTCCTTGAGGCATATTACATCTTATAACGTAAGTAATTGGAGGAAATATTGAAGAGAAAAAGTTAACATTTCTATATGTTATTCACGAATAACACAAAGTATTCTAACAAGATGTCTATTTGTATGTCAAGAACAGGAAGCTGCATACAATAGCTAAAAAATAAGTGACTCCTATGCATTAGAATTTTTTTAAAAAGGTTTTGGGTTTCAAATGCAAAAATGAACATAATATTTTCTTTCACCTAACTACCAGATCTAGTCTGGAACTTGTGACAGACAAGATATCTCATAGAATAGGAGATACCAATGTTAGTACTCTTATAATGGGCACTCATCTTCATAGATCTACTGGTGTTGGGGTTAAAATCAGTTGTTGTATTTATTGGTAATGGTCATAGAAGAGTTATTATTTTGTGAACCACTGCAATGATTTTTGTGCCCTTTGTTGTCAGAGATTTCTTATGGAATCATAGAGGAAAACTTAGTTCAACTTAGTTAGTTAGCTAGTTAATTAGTTAGTCCAACTTAATTCTATTGTTGAGGCAACTAGAAAAAAAATAATACATTACCCAGTTAGAGGAAGATGGGTCACATACCAGCATCACATGATGTATGCTGAATTGTTACACACTTTCTAGAAAGTTTTTCCTTCAAATTGAAGGATTCCTTAACCACCATTGTGAGTGAAGTAAACGTCCTTAAATCATTACATCATTACCTATTCTTTAATTATTATGAAGAAATTGATAATGAGCACGCTGTCATTTTTTAATAGAAAACTTAGTTTGCCTTCCACAGTCAAATATTCAAATTTTGAAAAGCTCTAAGTCATATTTGTTCTTTTGCATCCAAAAACATTTATGTGATGATTTAAAATAGAGGGTTTATCTTCTGTCTAGCAGGAAGAGTTAGAACTATCAGAGTACCTAAATGAACTTCACATGTTGCTGAAATAACCGTAATAATGACTGGTGTTTTATTAGAAAATTCTTATCTTGGATAAAGAAATTTGAGAAGGGAAATTGTATTATTCCATTTAATATTAAAATATATTTCCAAAAATAAATATGCAAACAGTTAACTAAAAATTCATTTGCAACAGTTGAGTGACTCTTTCTGTGGGTATCATTCTTCTAATGATATTAATGAAATGGAAATAAATAGATTTTAAATTAATTTGTCTTAAAATAGATTGTAACAACAATGGTGACCTAATGAAAGATGGTTTCTCAGTTATGAGGCAATGGCCACAACTGAGTAGAATTTGCAAGTATACAGCTTGAGAATTTCTGATATGTTCAACCCTCATTTTTTCTATAATGATAAGAGCACTGGACTTTTCTTCTGCCATTAGCTTCTACTACATGCTGGTAACATAAAGAATTTTCATCACTTTTACATGTAAAACAAAAGCCAGCAAACACTTTAAAATAGAAGTGTTGGCATGCTTGTAGTTACTCTATCAAAAGTTTCTCTTTGCTTAAACATCATTGAAAAAAAAGTTACAGGAGAAGAATCACTATGTAAATTTTATGTATAGTTAACATTACTGTGAAACTAAAATAGTCAAATTGATAACATTTGACTATATCTTAATACAAATGACTACATCTACTTTAAGAATGGCAGCAATAGACCGAATTTATTATTTCTAAAGACACATATAGAAACTAGATACCTAAAAATGGCATACTTTCTCAAGGTGGCAGCATGAATTATTGACAGAGGAAGAAACAAATCCTAGATGTTTCTGACACCAAGTGCTGTATTGCTTCCAACATAAAATAATGCTTATTCAAACGTCTGTGATAAATGAAGAATGGTATCCCTAGTATTCATTACACAGCAACACAAAGTACTAACATGTTCCTTGGAACTTCTGTATTAGATGAAAGATCTGGTAAAACAAATAAATTATAATTTTTGAAAAAGAAGGCAGAATCAAGTCTGCAACTGGCGCCTCTACAAAACTCCATCTGACAAAACTTAATTGTTTCCTACTTTCAAATTTACCCAAAACCAATAGATCCCCAAAATAATGATAACCCTAGCCAGGCATGCTCCTACATTACAGTAGGTACAATGATTATTCAATACATAAAAGAGCTCACGATAAATATTAGCTGAATTGTATGTAAAATATGGGAGATTAACCTCCAGCAAGTTATCTTCTGAAAGGAGCTACATTTCATATAACCAAATAGCTATGTTGATTTTCAAGCAAGCATTACAAATGCTCAATGTTGATATCCCTCTAACATTCATGCTTTATCCTTATATGATCCTGGATACTATAAAATATCACCAATGTATTAATCATGGTTCAGGTTTCATGAGAAATTTGGGCAATATTTTGCTTAATATAAGACCATACCATGAACTTTCAACGCTCCTCACCCCCAGTTCAAGCAAGCACAGTTAGTGTCCTGGGAGCTTATGCTGAAATGTGGGCCACCACTCACTGCTGGTCAAAGCTGCCATCAGGGTAATTTGAGAAGCAGCACATTGTGGGGCAATTGTCCAAAGAACAGAAGACTGTCCAAATAGGTAATCAATCTGTTCGGGATGGGCAGAGAGACAGCTTCCAAGATATGATGCCAATGGCAGAGAAATCCAGGAGCCCAGACTGGAGAGAGGGTTTAAAGCAGATGGTGAGGATCGTAGCCACCTGGAATAATTCTCTGAGTCAATTAGCAAGTACCAGTAGTGGATTTGGGGATGACTCTTCAAGCCATGGAAGGGAAAATGTCTGCCTTACGAATATAGGTTGGATTTAAAAGTAAGGGGAAAAGATTTTTCAATTTATCTTTCTTTTTATCCCTTCTACAAGCTCCCTTCTGTCGTCACTTCATTCCTCACTCAGCCTAGACCCCACTGATGATTATCTTCATTTCTCCCCACAAGGAGCCTCATCTAACCTGCTGGTGTTTCCTTATGTTACAACAATGGATAAACATCACAACGCTGACTCTGCTCCTTAATTTAGGCTCCTTAGTACTCTAAAGAAAAAGGTACAACCCAAGGATTTTTGCTAGTACAGATTTTTCTTGTAATCTGACCCCTTCTTAAAAAAAAAAAAAAAAAGGGGGTTGGCCAAAAAATTCGTTCGGATTTTTCCATATCATGAAAAACCGGAACAAACTTTTTGGCCAAACCAATAATTTTTATTGGAGTATAGTTGCTTTACAATGTTGTGTTAGTTTCTGCTGTACAGCAACGTGAATCAGTTATACGTATACATATATCCCCTCTTTTTTTAGATTCCCTTCCCATTCAGGTCACCATAGAGCATTGAGTGGAGTTCCCTGTGCTATACAGTAGGTTCCCATTAGTTAGCTGTTTTATACATAGCAGTGTATACGTGTCAATCCCAATCTACCAATGCATTCCACCCCTGCTTTCCCCCCTTGGTGTCCATACATTTGTTCTCTACATCTGTGTCTCTATTTCTGCCTTGCAAACCAGTTCATCTGTACCATTTTCTAGATCCCACATATATGTGTTAATATACGATATTTGTTTTTCTCTTTCTGACTTACTTCACTCCGTATGACAGTCTCTGGGCCCATCCATGTCTCTGCAAATGGCACTATTTCGTCCTTTTTTATAGCTGAGTAATATTCCATTGTATATATTTCCTACATCTTCTTTATCCATTCTTCTGTTGATGGACATTTAGGTTGCTTCCATCTGAACCCTTCCTTAAAATCTACCAATTGTTTTCTTGTCTTTAACCAATTCCCTCTATTAAGCAACAATTTTATTAATCTTAAATTTAATTTAGTTTTTTTATTGAGGTATAACTGACATATAACATTGTGTTAGTTTCAGATGTACAACATAATGATAGAATATATGTATACACTGCAAAATGATCACTACAGTAAGTTAACATCTGTCAAACATCAGTTACTGTACATAGTTACAATTTTTTTCCTGTGATTACTTTTAAGATCTACTCTTTTAACAACTTTCAAATATACAGTACAGTAGTATTAACTATAATCACCATGCTGTACATTACAACCCCATAACTTATTTATTTTATAACTGGAATTTTGTGGATTTTGACCCCCTTCACCAATTTCTCCCACCCTCTTCCCCTCACTTCTGGCAACCACCAATCTGTTCTCTGTATCTATGAGCTTGGTGGTGGTTGTTTTTGATTCCACATATAAATGAGATCATACAGTATTTGTCTTTCTCTTACTTATTTCACTTAGCATAATGTCCTCAAGGTCCATCCATGTTTTTGCAATTTTAAAATTTTGCCACTGGATGAATTCCCCACACTATCCCTTACCACCTCTTTCTCATGTGAAGATCTACTTCTACAACTTTCTTCATCATTATACCTCCCATGCCTATATCTTTATATCTGACTTACATTCTTAGGCTTTCTTCTAATTTCCAAAGTGATTACATATTCCCTCGCATTCACGATAACCTTAATCTCAGTTGCATCATCTCCTCAAGGAACTGGCATCCTTCCTTTATGCTCAAATGTTCATTCTCCCTCTGTGAAGATGTTCCTCCAGCTAGAAAATATGCTGCTGGTGTCTTAGATTTAAAGCAAAAGAAAAACAAAAAGAAATGGTAGATACTTCTCTCTTGGACCTAAGTTTCTCTTTAGCTCCTGATTTTGCTCCTTCTCTTTTCATTTCAAACCTTCCAAGATAATTTTTTGCTTTCTCACTTCTCAATTAATTCCTTTCCAGACTGAAAACAGGATTCTGCTTCCCAAAATTACTCTTGCTAAGATAACCAAGGACTTTCTAATTGCCAAATCATAAGACCACATTTCAGTTCTATCTGCCACGTTTAATACTGTACACAATACTTCCCTTTGTCCTAACACTCTATGTTCTATTAGATTGTTCAGTTCATTCTTGTGACACTCTTCACGTCTCCCTGATCAGTCCTTTTCAGGTTTCTTTATGTCCTGCTCTTATGTTGTTCATCATTTAAACCTTGTTATGATTCTATTCTCAGACCACTTCTCTTTTTAGGCCACTCTTTTTCTCAAGTTAACCTCTTCCATTGTAAGACCTTTACTTAATAATTCTTAAATACTGATTACTATGTGTATTACTCAGGTTTTTTCAGAGAAACAGAGCTAACAGGATGTGTGTGTGTAAACAGGGTAGGACTGTAGGCTGGAGACCCAGGAAAGAGTTGTAGTCTGAGTCCAAAGGCAGTCTGCTGGCAGAATTCTGTCTTGCTGTGGGAAGGTCAGCCTTTTGTTCTATTCAGGCCTTTGCTGATTGGATAAAGCCCACCCATATTATGGAGGGCAATCTACTTTACTCAAACTCCATCAACTGGAAAATTAATCTAATTTTAAAAACACCTTCACAGAAACATTCAGAATAATATTTGACCAAATATCTAGGCACAATGGCCCAGCCAAATTGATACTTAAAATTAACCATCAGACTATGGAATCCAAATCTTCCACTCATGTCTTTCTACTAAGGTCTAGAAATATATAACATTGAACATCTTCACGTAAATGTAACAAAGACATCTCCAACTCAAGAGATCCAAAACTGATCTCTCTTACCTTGGCAAACTTGCTCCTCATCCTAGGCAGAAAATTCATGTGTCTTTCTGTCTCTCCTTTAAAACCAATTACAAGCTCTTCTCAAATATTTCTTGACTCTGTCCCTCATCTTCCCACCACCACAGCCCTAATTTAGCCTTATAACAAGGTTTTGGCTGAACACGATAAAAGCTTTCTACTCGGGTGAGACAAGAATATCAACCCAGATGTTCCCTGCAAACACCACTGCTGGACTGAAATTCCTGCGACCTTCTGAGGTTCCAGACCTTTAAAGCATTGTTAAGATACAATTAGAGCTTCAGACTCACTTGCCTCGTTGTGTCCATTTCTGCTGCACCAACCGCAGATGCCAGCTGAGGAGCAAAAAAGACTCTGAGGGACCATACCTTGAGAAAAAACCACCAACTGCCCAAGCCACAGGTGATTCTGTGTGGCCCAACGATCCGTGAAGCTTCAAGAAACTCTTAGAACTCAGATTCTCCAAGCTCCTCATCTCTAACAGCTGGTATTCAAAATATCAGCACCCAAACACATAAATGCACGTGCACACACACACACGCGCACACATACACACACACTCTAAAACTACAGTTCTCATATTTGCTTTCTCATATAAATCACCCACTGCACTCGTTAAAAATTCAAATTTCTAGTTCTGGGGATTAGACCTGGGGTTAAAACTAGGAATATGTATTTTAACCCAAGCGCAGTTGAATTTTCTCATTAGGAAACACCGTTCTACCAATCTCATGCCCATAACTCACTATGCTCTCTCGACTTAAGACAAATTCATCTCGTGTTCTCATTATCTCTCGCTCTCTTTCTCACTTTCTTCCCACCTGCTAAACATTGTGGCCACTAAAATTTCTCTTGCCAGGCTCTTTCCTCCATGTTAACCCCATGTTTTGACTTCATGAAAACCTGAATTTCTGCCGAGGACACATCCTCCCTTGACTTGTTCTCAAGTAAAGCTGCTCATTTCCTCATACCCCATGTACCTGTGAGTTGAGAACGTTGGTCTACATCTTCCTTATTCCTTCTTTCAAGTGTTTGTATCTCATTACTCTTATGAAAATCCGCTTTTAAACTGTAGCTACAAAGAGAAGGAGGTGGGGTGCAGAGATAGCACAGTGTGAGGATAATATCGAGTCCAGGGAAGTATTCCTATGCTAGGAGAGACTCAAGCAGGGTCTGGAAGGGAAGAAAGGTGGAGAACACATGAGAGAGATCACTGTGAGTGTAAGTTTTCTGGGAATTAGACTCCAAGTCATACGTGGAAAAATCAGCCTTTGAAACATGAAGGGGCACTGTCTGTACTGTGATGTGAAAGAACAAGAGAAGTGTGAGTATAGACACACTTTGACTTTCATAATTTTGGTGGAAAATTGAGAGAATTCCTGTCTGGTGACTTTTATTGAGTTATTCAAGAAGGAAGGAAGGTTCTCTTCCCAGAAAGTACTGATTAAAATGGGCTGTTTGAGGTTTTAGAAGATCAGAAAAGATTTGAAGTTGTTGCTGTGAGTAGCATGAAAGCAAATCGTCTAAAGAAATACAGTATCGAAGACTAATTTATATTAACATCAGTCTGATTTGTGTGTATGTGTGTGTATGTTCTCTCTACTAGCTGCTCTGTTTCATAGATGCAAACCGAGGCAAGGCAGGTGGTTGGGTTCATCAATGATGATGGTGGGAGTGCATGTGACACAGTTTTCTAGTGGAGACAACAGATTAGAGAAGAGGGTTTAGAGAATTTACAGGAGCGTAATTTAAATGTTGATCATTGTGAAGATTCTTTCTGGTGTGAAGGATATCTACCTCCAATGGTACCTTATGAACCTGGTGTGCTTAAGATATGGTTAGGGTCCCACATGGCTTTTGGAAGACACTACATTGATCTCTTGATATTCTGAATCCTGAGATATTAGTGTCACTTAAGAGCCAACACAAGTCACTCCTGAAAAGCCTGGGTGTTTTCCATTCACACTATCTACCATCTGTGCAAATAACCAAAAGTCATATGGGGAAGATTAAGGAGAAGTTTCCTGGATATTCTTGTCATATTAGAGTTCTTCCCTAGGGAAACTCAGTTGTTTTCTTCCTTCAAAATATTCTGTGTCCATGAACACACTGAGGATTTATCTGATATTGGGAGAAGGGCCATATACTCTCAATTATGTTTGCTCAAGCCAGACCTCTATTCAAGAGAGTCGGGATACTTATATTAAAACAACTGAAGAGGGACTTCCCTGGTGGCGCAGTGGTTGAGGGTCCGCCTGCCGGTGCAGGGGACACGGGTTCGTGCCCCGGTCTGGGAAGATCCCATATGCCGCAAAGCGGCTGGGCCCGTGGGCCATGGCCGCTGAGCCTGCGCGTCCGGAGCCTGTGCTCCACAACAGGAGAGGCCACAACAGTGAGAGGCCCACGTACCGCAAAAACAAAACAAAACAAAACAAACAAACAAAAAAAAAACAACTGAAGAGGGCTTACCTGGTGGCACAGTGGTTGAGAATCCGCCTGCCAATGCAGGGGACACGGGTTCGAGTCCTGGTCTGGGAAGATCCCACATGCCGCGGAGCAACTGGGCCCGTGAGCCACAACTACTGAGCCTGCGCGTCTGGAGCCTGTGCTCTGCAGCAAGAGAGGCCGCGATAGTGAGAGGCCCGCGCACCGCGATGAAGAGTGGCCCCCACTCGCTGCAACTAGAGAAAGCCGTCGCACAGAAACGAAGACCCAACACAGCCAAAAATAAATAAATAAATAAAGGAGTTCCTTTAAAAAAAATAAAATTAAAATTAAAATTAAAAAAGAAATTGGGTCATTTAAAAAAAAAAAAAACTTGAAGAAAGAGGATATTGAGTTGACCATCAGTATCACTCCTAGATACCTTACCATCAGTTAGCTGATGTGAAAGAGCTTAGGAGGTTATACAAACCTCAGAGGTCTAATTATAATGCCAGTTTCACCTTCTGTTGTGAAAATCATACCCACTTAGCCCTTGCTGGCCAATATGACCTTGTCCATCTCTGCCACATGGTGATTGTCTCATTCCCGTTGACCTCGGGGTACCCGTATGGAGTCTGCAGATTCTTCTCAGTAGGGCAGTTGACCACAACCATCTCCACCAGGCCACAACAGAAGTGACCAAGTCTGTATGGTCTCTGACTAACCTCATGTTAGTATGACCCAATAGTGTATTACTTCATGCCAACATTACCACATGTGACTCATTTCCTGCCCAAGGGTTTTCCTGTGATATTTCAGATGTGAAACCATGTCGACAGTCTTGGGGACTTCAAAGGCAAAATGAAGGAGTGCAAGGGAGACAGTAGTTGATGGATAAATTCTTCTCCCTTCATCCCCTGGAGGTACTGTCCTGTGATGTTGTTTATAAGCCACTCCCAAAAGATCTAGTTGTCGGTTTTATGTGATTCCAAACAGGGACCAGTTTGTTGTCCCGCCCTGATATTTGTTCTCTTCTTCTCTGTCTCATCCCCGCGTTTTTGGTTTTGCATTCCTTAACAGCAGCTTTTGCTGTAGGCTCTTCTCTCTGGATGGATCCAAGCTAACAGTCCATTTCATTCGTAGAGTATTCCACCAGCATTTCTGGCTCAGAGAAAGCAATGAGTAAAGCACTATTCTAAACAAAACACATGGTTTCCTCAATATTTTCTCAATTCCTTGGTAAACAGTGACTCCTCTGGATTTTTCTCAGGGAATATTGGGCTTTGGGTGAATGGGATGGATTAATATAGACGTTGAACACTTCTTTCTATATTTGTCAAGGTCTTTCTGAGCTCTCAACGTCTTTAGTAGGGGTCAGAGTTAGTCTGCATTGTTAGTGACTAGCACTCAGTACTTATGAACTCTAAATAAAATGTCATTTCCTACTTACCCTGTCTTTCTAGGTGCTCCCAATTGTCTTTGAGATGAAATCGAAGCACTTTAGCCGCATACACAGGAGGCATCTGTGTATCTCTCTAGCTTTATCACCTGCTACTCCTAACCCTGTACTTTACAAACTATATTTTCAGTTTCCCACACACATCACCCACATACCTGCTTCTGTTATTTTGTTCATGCTGTTTTCTATTCTGGGAACTCCAGCCCCCCTCTTCTCTTTCTTGCAAAACTTTTTATTCATAAAGACTGAGATAACTTCACTTTCCTCCAAGAAACATTTCCTGACGTTTTCTCCCCACATCCATGTCACCCTAAGAGAACATGTTAGTATGAAATTGTATTATTATGGTAAGATCATTTGTTTCCTTGATGTCTCTCGAAGTAGACCAACTTCTTTGAGAGCACGGACCAAATTTTATTTATGTACGTATCCTAGGACTCTGAACAATGTAGGTTATACAGAAAGTCAAATAAACTTTTGCTAAATTGTTAAAATACCCATTAGGGGAGGGTCTATGGAAGTCAAAAGCACAATTGACCAGAAGATAGAATTCAAAGAAAAATACTTAAGTTTAGCTACAAGGAAAAGACACAAGCAGTGATATAGAAGGCAGGCAACAGAGATTTCAAAGAAACATAGAAACTGGAGATGCCAAACACCAAACTTCTTCCTAATTGTAGGCATTGTTTCTAGCAAACTGTGTCTACTTCAATATTTCTCTAAGATAAACTGCTTAGTTTCATTATAAACACTGACTCCCAAAGTGATTCCATTCAATTTACCCTCCAGTCGGTGGGGTTATCACATAGGCTGAGAACATCTTTATTTATTGCCAGATGGCTTTGTTTTCCATTTTGATTATGATTATGTTATTGTCAAATATCTTTGCTTCTAACAACTTTGGATACTTGGACTTATTGATAAAAACTCTGTTACGAAGCATTTACTACAAAGGTTAGAAATAACTAACACCCCAAAGACTAAAATAATAATTATTATTATCTTGCTATTATCAGATATAATAATCATAGTTGCTACTATGTGTTAAGTGCCTACCACATAGGAAAGGTTCAGTAGCAGATACTTTGTCTTTAATCCTCATAAATAAAATACAAGGATTTTTTTTTTCAACTTTAAGTCTAAGGAAACAGAAAATATCTCAGAGAAATTAAAGGATTTGATCTGAGCTCAGATCTATTTGAGGCCAAACTTGTTCTATTAAAAGGACAAAGGTACATGATGCAATAGAACTAATTTTAATATCAATAGGTAGCTTCGTGATCGTAAAATTTCAAAAATAAGAATAAGAAACTTTCAACCTTTAGTCCCAAGGGAAAGGATTCTAAAGAACACACTGAACTATATTTCTCCTTGCCATTTACTGCTGGTATTCTTTTCCGTTTCATTTGCCTTAAGTGTTGTATTTCATTTCAAACTGCTTCCACTGTTACTAAAAATGAATTTAGAGCATAAAGAAACAAAACATACTGACAAGTTATTTCCACTTCCTTAGATGAGATTTCCAGGACTCTGTCATTTTAAAACAGAATCTTTTCTTTTTCTACCCTTAGAAAATTACCTAACTCATGCTGAAAGTGATTGTGACTTTTCTTGCGTGTTGGGAAATTGCCCTTCATGGTCTCATACCCCCCTCATCCTCACAAATCCCTCAAAATCTCCTTAATGAAATCCAGCAGATAAAAATATTCAAGAGTAAGATCTTTCACCTATGCTTAAAAATGAGATTTATAAATGGAAAATTTGGTTTTTTTTGTCAAGAGCTGAGGATTCTGTTATTGCTCCTGAACCAGGACCAAGATTTAATAACATATCGGTAAAAATGAGAACCCTCTAGTTTAGACTGAGATTATCCCAACCAGAAAAGGTTGGGATCATCTCAGAAAAGGACTTCAAGGGCCCCCGAAGGGAACTTCAGTGTGTGGGAGGGGAGATCAGGGCTGTGACTCCAGTCGCCTGGTTTTCCCAGAACCAGCCCCTGCAGGCTGGTTCTTAGCCAGTCTGGACAGGCCATCCTGGCTAAGAACACATGCTCTGGGGAAAGTGTCTGAGCACGTGAGTATTAACCAGCAACTCTGACTGGAAAAGTCCAAGCATGAGTCCCTCCACCTTCCGGCCAGGCAGGGGTCTACGCCAGCCTGTGCGTGTTGTCTCCACCCTGGGCAGCATGCGGACAGCTTGCAGGAGAAATGTACTATGGCAGCAATGAGAGTGGAAACAGGCAAACTCCTGGTGTCCCCCGAGCACTGAGGAACTCTCCAGTTTGCCTTTAAATGGAACTGGGAAGCTGGAACAGTACCGAATAAGTCTCTGCGGTCCTGCAGCAATTCAGGCTGTGAGGGAATTTCTCTAGAAAACTCCCGGATTTGCTCCTAATCTGGAAAGTGGGGCCTCTACCAGTTTTAATTTTGAAATCAGAGAGATACAGTTATTACTGCACTGTATTCTAGTGATGTGTGTCCTACCAGTTGCAAGTGTATATCCAATAATCAAGTCAGCTGCATATAGCATTTCTACTGAATAATATGTAAGCAGTTTGAATCTACCCATGCTCCTGTTTTGCTTTAGGTGGAACCTCCCTAACCACGAAAATCAAGATTGTGGTGTCCAGAATAAGCAAAATCAAGCACAAGTACCCTACAGAATGTGGTTTTAGTAAGGCTTATTTTAGTCTGATTGTGTTACCCGTTATAAAACCACAATTTTCATGCCACCGAGAAGCTCTTATTTCAAGCTGACCACATGTTGATCTTAAACAAAATATTCTTTCCCTGAGTTAACTGTGATGAAACCCTAACGTCAGCACTGTCATATTATTTTAAACTGAGTAATTCTGATACATATATTCCAGGTACATAATGCGATTGTTTTTAAGAGCATGGGTTCATGACCTTGTATTTTGGTAACTGTGATACTGTTTTGCAATGTCTAACTGCAGTGTCCTTTTAGGAATGCATAATAATGTAACTGAGTATTTCAAGTGTAAAAATTCTAATGAAGGCTTTACATTTAAACTTAATATTTAGACTTTATTGAGGATTGCACTGCCTCCTTAATTATACTTAATAATTACGTACCACTTTACATATTTTCAAGCCACAGTTCTCATTAATGAACACATTCCATATCATCATTCATTAACTTTGAAAAAGATGAGCCTTATACTCTCAGTTTATGGATGACAAACAGAGAACGATTTCCCCAGAGTCATATAGGTATTAGCCCATACCTTTATGCTTTTGGAGGCCGTTTGCTGAGCAAGTAGGACTAGTCTTTACAGTTATCCTGGATTGACATCTAGCCTTTCATAAAGCTCCAAGGTCTCGGAGAGATGAGGTCTTCATCACAAAGATGAGTTCATCCTCCAGCACGCCAACCAGAGTCCACCTAGATTTAGTCCTTCAGCAGAGGTGCTCCTCCAAGCATTGCTGCTAGAAAAAGAAGGACTAGATGCGTTATCATGTACGATTCCGCCTCCTGACAGAACCAGAATACTGTGCTGGTCACTGCTTGCTTAGTGGAACAGTAAGTATCTGCTTTAATGCAGCCCCAAATCTAGCTTTGCACCTAAACAACAAGTTTCCAATATGGAGAAGGATTAAGACCCTTTGCTCAACTGCCTAGCCAAATTTGAAACAAGGAACACATCCTGACTTTTTGATTCTCTGCAAAGTATTAATTCTGAGTTTCCCTGTAGATTATCTGTCAGTGAGTAAAGTTAGGCATTTGTAAAAATTCTCAAGAATCTATAAGGCAAAAGTACCAGTATGAGCAGGTTTTCTGCCAGATGTTTGTTCACCAGTCAAAAGCTCTCATAAACTCTGGCAACAAATATGTGAGTGCTAGCTGCTAGACACATGCAATTCCAACTCCCATCTCAGTGTTACTTTGTTGCAAGGCATGGAGCGCGGCTGCCACATCATCCCAAGATGTCTGGCCATGGGGAAGAATATTTCATCAAAAAGCACATTTGATGGTGGCTTGACTTAACCTGAGCTTGACTTAACAAAGGTAAGAAAAATGACCTTGTACCTAGTAATTTAGTATCTGTTAATTTCATATAAACAACATGATTTTTGTTTTTTCTCATTCCTCCCTTAGGGGTACATGGATACCTATATGTCTTTAAAGTCATCATTATATTAGCATTTTCCAAAGTGGCATGCATACTTCCAAATTTATCTCTATCTGTAAAGCAAATGCCCTGCTAACACCGCCCCATCGTGGAAAAGTAATCAGAATTAAGTTTTTTGATCAAGAAAAACATACATTTTTATTCTTCCTTAATTGCAAAATCCCTTTACCTCAAATGCCAGCTTATTCATTTATTTCTAGCTAATAAAGCACGTGAAATTGCAGCCTTGGAGAATAATTAAGGAAATAACAAAATTTTGTTTCCGTAATACATTAAAAACATGCAAAATGCAAAACAAGAGCAATGTTTCTGCAAAGGAGAGAGATGATGTTGGGAGATAATTCTCCAAGGATCTGCTGTATCTGTACATCTTCTGAGCAAAAGGCACTGACAACTTTATTCAAGGATGTTTATAAAGCTGCTTCTTGGCAGGGGGCAGATTTGCTTAAATTTCAGGGTTATAAAGCTAGAGACTCCCTCCCATCTCCTGACACATTCCAGGGTGATAAAGAAGATGATGTCTCTGGAGGGAAGGACTGGAAGAGGCTAGCAGTTTCCTTGTAAGACTGGGCTTTCTTAAGGTCAGTGTTCCTCAGGTGTGGCCAGGATCAATTGTGTCCCTTATCACCATTCTGGGAACTGGAGGACAAGAGGAAGCATGTAAACAGGAAGCCGTCCTCTGTGCTGTTAGTAACAAACTGTCTAAATCCACTTGGACCCATTGTCTCCTTAACGCTGGAGTGTGGCCCACCCACCTAGCGGCTTCAGTAGTAACTGCTTCTTAGGAACTTCACAGCTTGACAGGTAGACATAGAAAAGTGAACTCTGGTCTTAGAATGTTCTCTTTGCTCTGTTAAAAAGGAGGAAGCCAGAAAGTGTGTAACAAGGTGATGACACAAGCTCTAGAATGAAGTTTTCATAGGAAAATATCCATCTGAGTACAGGGTCAAAAACACTCCCTTTCTGCTAAGAAGTTTAAGTACAGACTATCGTGTGTGTGTGTGTGTGTGTGTGTGTGTGTGTGTGTGTGTGTGTGGTGTACATTTTCAGCTCAAGCATCCAATTTTTTCTGTGTCTGGGATTGTTGACAGGTTGAAATGGGATTTTTGAGCAACAAATCTGAGATGTAAATGAGAGGGAAAATAAACTTTGACTGTGGTCATTATCAAACACACACACATACACACATTTATAAACTTTGGGAAAGAAAAATTCTTCAAGTTCCTATTGACCAAGGGGAGATAAATGAAAATTGGTAGCAAAGTTCCTATTATTTTACAAAACAGAGAATAGTATTTTTATTCACTTAATTGTTATTTATTATTTTATTTCAGTGACAATCAAAATATTTCCATGGGCCTTTATAGAATTAGCTATTTTATTGACCTTTTAGCCTATTTTTCTAATGCAGTTTAATATCTTCAAGGGACTCCTCCTATGAGGATAGGACCGTGACTTCGGCATTGGGAAGGGATCACTGTATTTCACACTAGAGGAAAGTTGCTACTCGAGTTCTCCTTTGGAATTAGTTTCACCCAAGTTTTGTTGTTTGTTTGTTTAATCTGCATAATTCTAAAGTACTTAGTGCACCATCCTAAATCCTTCTTTAGTAAATTAAAACATTGGAGACTTAAAATGACTTACAAATGACTTTTTTGGAGCATGTATATTCTGATTTTCAGTCCAATTTTTTTTTTCCCTGTTTTGGAATTTGTCAAGAATGTAAAAATTTCCTATGTTGGTTAACTTTCGAACACCAATTGTTATTCAGATATATCTAAAAATCTATATCTATTATTATCTATAACAATAATAGAATATGAAAAATGCTTACATAAAACATAGGACTCATTCTTTTAGTTACCTTTTTAAAAATTTCCTTTCTTCAATTAAATAAGGATAAAATTAGATTTAATAAAGATGTTTGAGTATTGTTTATTAATTTAAATTGATACCTATAAAAAAGCAAGGAAAATAATTGTATCTATACTATAGAAAGAGTTGCAGACGTTTCTGCTAATTAATTTCTGCTTAAATCTGAATTCTAAATCATTATCTCCAACTCACCAACGTGTCATGTTCTAAAAATGCCTTGAAGCTAAATGAACCTCAGACCACATTTTCCCGTGGAAACAAGTATCATAAATTATACTTTGATTTCTAAACCAGCGCACAAATCTTATTTCCTCCTTGTATACAGATATCATCGCAGGATGTAGTGTCAATATTTTTGGCTTCTAAGTTCTGAGGAACTCTACTCCTCTGAAGAGTCACAGCCCTCCAAATGAGTCATGTGCTCCCTTGAACTAGAAGCAAGTGCCCAGCAATGAGAAATCTTTTCAGAAGTAATGCAGGAGAGCTCTAGAAGAGAAAAGGGAGGGACAAGTATCAAAAGAATGGATGGCAAAGCATCCCAGCTTGCAGAGGTCGGGGTGCGGACCTATACTCAACTGCTTTGCCACAGTTCAAATGGCAAGTACACTTGCCCTCACCCCAGCATCCAACCTCCACACCACTCAGCCTATCTTTTTCTCTCCACTTCAGAATTCCAAAGTCTAACTTGAAATAAAATCTGTGCTGAGGTTCTGATATTATCCATGAAAACGTTTCAGAAATATTTTGAGATCAGAAAGCCACTGGTCTATATTTTTTTATCATTCATTCATTCTTCATGTATGCAATTGTTCAGTATATTTGTACTGAACATATGCTTTGTGTGGCAGACACTCAGAGTTTATTCCTTAGCCTTATAATTCATATTTATGTCCCAGTTAGTGTTTGAGTCTCTCAAATTTGTTGCTGAAGAAGATGTCTTATAAAGCCATGGGTCCTTAATTACAGGTGAAGCCAGTAATCTTCACACAGTATCAGGTATAGAGACGCTTTCTAACTCTTCTTAGCCCCCTGTAGGGTTACATACAAGAGGAACCAAAGAGTAGAAAATAAAACATATCCAGAGTATGCCATCACCACTTCTTCATATGCAATTCAAAATGTACACCTTCATTCTACCCGTAATACTAAGAAAGAACACTGATCCAAAAAAAAAAATCTGCTAGACTAACATCAACAATTTACTACCAACATGTAAGTTTTGATTTCTGTAAAATTCAAATGTCCCTAGGAGGAACAAAACTGGTAATAGTTATCAAAACTGATAATGATGAGTCAACTTCAGATTATTTGGTAAGAGCTCTTGGTTAAAAAAAAAAGGAGCAGGGGAAAAGAATATTATAATAGGCACTGAAGTTTTTCATGACCAACTAAACTTCCAAATGAATTGAAATGAAAGGTCATTATTTAGAAATACTGCTTTAGGTAGAGGTATAGCTGATAGAAGTTCTGCCAAAGAGGTTATTCACTTAATAAACTAATCTGACTTGTTAAGAGCCAAAGCTTTCAAATTAATGAAATACTGTGTTTGCTTTCTGGATAATGACCCTCCCCTATTTCACATCTCATTTGTCCATTTCAATATTCTCCTTCCATTTCTCTTCCATTTTTTCTCATGTTCATCCAATCTATCCAATTCTTAGAGTGATGGCAAACCAGACTCCCCAGATCAATTACACTGAGAAAGCAACACAAAAACAGACCAGACTGAGCAAGTATTCCACAAAGAAAGTGAATGCTCTGAATTAGAATTAAACATACAAAATGGATATATGTATTTTTGTGCTGATCTGCTATTAAAATATTTCTTTGCCACAATTACTATGTATTATTCTTTAGAATTAATTTTGCCTAATACCTTTATTTTGGGAATAAAAATTTCATTTTGAAGTCAAATGATTGTGTAGTATCAATCTAGCCATCATGAAGAGATGGGTTTTTTATACATCTTAATGTTGATTATGTGATGACTGGCCATGAAAATATATTTGATACATATACAGTTTTTCAGTGTAATCCAACATTCTCAAACTTCGTATGAAAAGGAAAGCTTATTAAAAATCCTTCTCTCTATTATTTCTTTTAATGTAAACTTAATAGCATTTTGATAAATATATACATAAGGTAAAAATATCATTGTTGATAATATTTCTTGCTTAGCAACTATAAGGAACACTTTTTTAAATAAAAGAATTCAGATTTACCTTTTTCTCAAAGAAAAGAAAAACAACAACAAAGTACCACTTTAGGAATTGAGTAAGTTTTGGAACATTGACAAACTGTCAGCATAAAATTGATGGATAAATATGTGAAGTTACGAATGAAAGAAATTTAACCTATTACAAATCAAATTTTAGTATGGGGATATCAAAATTCCCAATGTTTATCTATCATCAGAGTTATGTTTTATTTATACTTTTGCCAAGTTGAATAACTTCAAATTATGTACCTATTATGTTACACTTATATTAACATTCACCTAATGACATGATTGTTCCATCGCTGCCCTTCTGAATTCTAGCATATTTTCTCCTGTTTGAGATGTATAACTTGCTGCTGATTTATTCAAAATCTAACATCTGTTTTATTGTTGATCAACAGTGCCTTTGATAATCATTGCTGCTAAACAAAATTCCCCTGGTCCAGTAGCTAACAGGCGTGGTAGGTGGTAGCTTGTCCTCGAAGTATCAGGTCTTCAACTGACACGTTTCTCAGTTAAAAAGAGTGGAAAGGAGTCCCCAGCTGTCTAGCCAGGGTCCAGAGGACAAGCTCTTTCAAATATGCCACATACATGAAGGTTGAAAGCTGTACAGATTCAGGACAAATTCTGAGAACCCTCTTAACGAGCAGAAACAAGGCACAGATACCAAAGCATTTCTTTAGTTAAACTCAGCTCATCAGAGGGCACCAGGGCAATCTGACTGAACCCCAAGTACTATCACAACTGTGACTGCCTGCTGTTTTAATTCTCACACAAAGCAGTTTTCCTAGGTGCAAATCATTCCCAGCAGGACTTGACCAGCAACACTTCTCCTTTCTTCTCTCCCAATCTCCCAGCCTAATCAAACATGCCGGATGCTTGTCTCTCTCTAACAACATGATAATTTTATTCCAGGGCCTCCATTCACTTCCTTGCCTCTGTACTTTGACTGGGTCCAAGCAAATCCATTCCAAAATTGTTTTCAAACTCTAAATCTTGGGGACAGATGCTTGGAGACTGTTGACCTCTTCCTCCCAATAAATGGGTAGGCACTTAGACAAATCAACTCAACCTGCTGTCAGCTTGGGAGAAGCCCAGATAAAAGCCAAAGAGAAGATTGTAAATGGTTTCAACATCTTTTTTCCTACCTATAATCTGCCAGGCTCACATCCAAGAAAGTTCCACAAAGTCTATTCAAAATTATTTTCTAACTTTGTTCCTTAATTGGGGAAGACAGAAAAAAATGTTTAGTAGGAGAAAGAGAAAGAAATTTCTTTTGTAGTGCTTCATTCCATCTTACAAATCCATTACCAACACCTGACAGGGGTGCACAAGGAACACCAAAGGCATTTTGTCACCCTTTAATAGCCATCAATGTGTTATTATTCAGCATGGTGATTTTTATGGCTTCTTCTAAATGGTATCTTATAATTAACACACTCAGTATGGAAACTATAGAAAAGTTCAATTTTATTTACTACAACTCAGGCCTTTCCATGAAACCTGTGCCCAGTTCTGACTCTTCAACTCAAATGGATCAAGGTTAATGGCAAGGCCATTCAGAGAAAAATCTGACCTCATTTGGTTTGCACATCGTCTTTCTTTTGGTGATCAATGTCAGTAATTCTCATCTCGCCAGTACTATTATTCTTTGGCTCTAGGATAATACAGAGAACAAAGAACTCTTTGGCCTTACAGAGGAGACGTTCATTTTATTTGCTACTTTTCCCTGGGAGTTTTATATCTTAATGCTTAAAATTTATTAAATGATTCCCTAAATAAAACTGTATCTTTCTAGTCTACCCTTTTAAAATTCCAAAATAACTTTTTTGAACACAATGCTTATTTTGTCATACTGGGTCTTAAAATGATATCAGAGAAAATCCCTGGTAATACTTAAGAGTGTGGATACTTTTCTTTTTAAAGATTTTTTGTTTTGAAGCCTCTCCTAAATACTAAATACTTAATCTATCACTTAGAAATAGATAAAATTAAACTTCATGTTTAGTTTCACGTGTATTTAAAATATGTATTATGCAAGGTTTTATGAGTTTCGAGAAAAGCTTTGAGTGTTTAAATCTGTTTTAAATTATTTTTACAGAATTGCAAACTATCTTAACTTCCATAAAACGAAATCCCTAAAGGACTGTCTTGTAAACTTAAAAATTTTAATTAATTTAAACTTGGCAAAATTACTTTTCAAAGCATCATGATTAGATTCAATGATTTCCTAAGCGTTGGTATCTGTGTGTGTGCGTGTGCACATGTGTGTGTTGGTGTGCGTATGCGTGTGTGCTTACTAGAACTACTTTCTCATTCTTTTTTTAAATGTATAAAATTGAATCTCTTTACATTACTCCATAGATGAAATTGTATATTAGTGGAAGATTAAAATACCTTATTACACAAATTGCTTAAATGTATTTTTACCAAGTGATGTCATAATTACATAGATATGCTGGAATGATGGGGGAAGAATTACAATTAATTAGCACAGAAATATGAATGCATATGTTAACTACACTCATGAATAAAATATTCTGCTTAAAAATATGATAATATATATGTATTTAGAAAAAAATATTTTGTAATCAAATTTGTTTTATCTATCTAATGTTAGTGACACCAAACATGGAAGGGACATATGTTTCTCTGGAATGAATTCTGATTTGTCTAACTCCTTATGCTAATTTATGCTCTAATTTATATAAGTCAATCAGTGGCCAAAACTCTGTTGTGATAATGGTTTAATATATTTATATGACATTAAAATTAGCTAAGAAAGAGTATCTTTAAACTCAACAATAAAACAATTACCCGAAATGAATATTATGAAATAGAGAAAAATGGGACAGATTTCTCACAGGTAAAATGACAATATCCATTTATAATGCAGATTAGGTGAAGGAGAGGGATGAAATATTGTTTTATATGAAAACATTATATATAAAAATAGAAGGGCTTCCCTTCCCTGATGGCGCAGTGGTTGAGAGTCCGCCTGCCGATGCAGGGAACACGGGTTCGCGCCCCGGTCCGGGAGGATCCCACGTGCCGCGGAGCGGCTGGGCCCGTGAGCCGTGGCCGCAGAGCCTGCGCGTCCGGAGCCTGTGCTCCGCAACGGGAGAGGCCACAGCAGTGAGAGGCCCGCGTACCGCAAAAAAAAACAAAAAAAAAAAACAGGGTTATCCTACAGCAACTAGGTTTTTTTTTTTTATTATCATACAGTTCTAGTCCATATTTATTCCTTAGCTCTATTTTTTTTAATCCCCAACTCTTACTGTCAAAATCAGATCTTCTTAAACTAAACATTAAAATGTGGCATGTCATCCAGATAACACACAATTCCCCATGTGGTGCTGTCACATTCCACACACTACTATCTCAGATTTTGCACATATTCTGTTGCTATGTCCAAAAATGAGTAAATATAGCTTATGTGAAAATAAAAGACCCCTACCATCAGATACTTACATCCCACCCAAATAAGCTTCCTTTCTTTCCCCATCTCAAGCACAGTGTTTCAGAAGAAATCCTGTATCCCCTTGAATTTGCAACCAGAAAATCTGATAGAAAAATTGTATGCAAAATTTCTCCTAATCATTATAGTAGTAAACTCTTTGTTGAGAAATAGGATTGTTATTCAATTAATAGTTTTTTATTAAGTAGCTATTATATGCAATGCCAGAAGAAGAAGAAGGAATATAATTGTAAATAAAATAGACATAACACCTGCTCTCAAAAAAACTTTTGTTCCTATGTGCAGATAAGATATTTACTAAATAATCTCAGTGATAAATGTATAATTATATAATTTATGATGACGTATTAGGTTGTTCGCTGCCATAAAATTGTACCACAAATTGGGTGGCTTAAAAAACAGAAATTCAGGAAGGCCACAACAGTGAGAGGCCCACGTACCGCAAAAAAAAAAAAAAAACAGAAAAAAAACAGAAATTCATTATCTCACAGTTCAGAAGGCTAGAAGTCTGAGACAAGATTATCAGCAAGGTTGGTTCCTGCTTTTTACTGTGAGGAAAAATCTGTTCCATGTATCTCTCTTGGCTTCTGGTAGTTTGCTGGGAATCTTATTTCTTGGCTTATAGATACATCACCCTGATCTTTGCCTTTATGTTCATATGGCAACGTGTGTGTGTGTGTGTGTGTGTGTGTGTGTGCAAATTTCTCCATTTTATAAGGCACCAGTTATTCTGGTTTAGGAGCTTATTTTACTTTAGAATGATGTCATCTTAACTCATTACCTCTGCAATGACCCTATTCCTAAATAAGGTCACATTCTGAGGTCCTGGCGGTTAGGACTTCAACATATGAATCTGACGGGGGTGGGGATACACAATTCAACCCCAAACAAATGACAAGTGCTTTTAAAGAAAAAAAACTATTCCATAAGAGTATAAGAGTACAAAAACTTGAACTAGGGTGTGAGGACTGGAGAATGGTTAGGGATCATTTGCCTAGAGAAGTGACTTAATGAAGGAAATAGAAAAAGAGAAATTGAAGACGGATGCAGAAAGATGGAAAAGGGTCATCATAGAAACTCTTGATCTTCAAGGTGATTTTGTTCAATAATGCCCAACAGCGCAGGAAGCCAAATCATTGAAACGTTGAACGGACCTATCCTATTCAGCAACTAAAAGATCATTGTTGACCTTTTCTACTGCAGTTGGGATAAATACCTATGAATGTTTACAGAGTAGACAGCACTTACAAATAGGGAAAATGGTCATGAATGAGAGACCAGATTCACTAGAGAAAATTTAAAAAGAAGGGAAAATTCAATGATGAGACCCAAATATATAGAACGTCAATATGTGCAATAAAATTTATACAGCATGCGATGGAGTCACAGAAAAGGGTTAAGAAAGGTAAACCTACAAATCAAGGTGAATTTTTCAAAATAAAAATTGGCTAAGTAATTTCAAGATAAATATTCTACAATAAGTAGATATGGTAAGGGAAAGATGGAGTAATTTTCTGGAGATGTGATAAAATGAAATTTGGGGCAAGGGCAGTGAGTGGGAACAGAAAGGAGCCCAATTTTAGAGATATCAACGTATAGCAACAATTTCTGAAAAATCTGAAGTGAATTCCCCTGAGATGTTGTCACATAACAACTTTGTAAGGCAGTTCCTGTGAGTTAAGTGGGAAAATCTTATAAGAATGTAATGCTAGTAAATGTTTAACCATTGGCTTTCTGAAAATAAATAAACAAAAATATGTGAATATGCATATATATGTGTAAACATAGATATTTATATAGATATACAAACCTAAATCTATTATAAATTTAACTGATATAAAGGATGTCTAGCAAACAACTTGCAAATAATAAGATATGCATTACTCTTTATTATCAGTTTCTTACAGCAAATTGCTTCTCACAAAAATGCTTTCATTGATTTTTGCCAAACTCTTGTATGGACAATCTAGATTATTAATTTAATGAGTGTAATTCCAATATGAATATTGGTTGATACGAACGTTGGTTTATTAATGAGTAAGATGACATTGAAATGACATAGGCATATGTTGGAATTTCACTCATTCACCAAGGACCTGGAATTTTGCTCATTCGTCAAGGTCCTGAATGACTTCTTTGCTGATTGGATGATAATAATAGTCTTTGGATAACAGAAGAATAGTTCCTCCATGTTTGTGCTATTCACAATGTAACATCTACTGACATAAGGCACTCTTAGGTTTAACTGGCATTATTAACATTTTTTTCCATCACTTTCTTTAGTCTAGATAATCAAAAAGTAAATTAGGGACTTCCCAGGTCGATGAACGCATTAGGTTCCCAGAGCGGGTGTGGAAGCTCCATGCGCCAGCTCATCTCCACCACACCTGCCCTATGCATCTCTTTCATTTGGCTGTTTCTCAGTTGTATCCTTTATAATTAACCAGTAATGATGTATGTGTGTGTGATGTGTGTGTGTGTGTGTGTGTGTGTGTGTGTATTCATATATTGAGGCTATGATTTGTAGTTTTTTTCCAACATCCATAATGTAAATACTTCCAACTGTTGCTGATTTCAAGCTCCCAACCTGATATCACTGAATGTAAAGTTGGGAAGAGGTGCGTAGAAGCACCACATTATATAATATTTTCACCATATAGATACACTAGACATAACCTCAGAAACGTAGATAATAGTAAAATAATTAGAAAGCCATGAGTACTGAATATTTATTACTTTTGTTCTTAAATTATTCAAGTGTAAGATTTTATAATTTAATCTCTAATAATGATCCTGTTTAATGACTAGCTCAAAAATTCCTGAAAATTTAACAATCAGCTGTCATGAGCCTGTGAGAGCCAGCTTCAGCATACCACTAGAGAGAACTCATCCTGAAATTACTACCAGTCCAACTAGCACGAGGACACAAACTCTGAATATTGTAGAATGAAGACGCTTCAATTAAAGAGCAAAAACTGAGAGTTGTTGCCTTAAAGTATGAATGGTATTTGGTTATTAAAAGTTTAAATCTGAAAATGGAGTCAGGAGAGACAAATGTAGAAAGATTTTAGTATTTCTCTAAGGAAATACCCAGACTGAGTATGGGTAAAAAAAGTTAACAGAACTTTCAGCAAAACCCTAGGAAAAGCAATGAGATAGCCATCACTCAAAAACAAATAGTATATCAGACTTTTTAGAACAACTGGTTCCAGTGGCACCTGAAGCTGACATCCAAAAAACTACGCTTGTTAATGTCACCAGTGACCTTGAAATTGCCAAATATATTTGACAATTTTAGTCTTTAACTGACTTGACATTTTGTCAGTCTTTGACATTGATGTCTGTTTTCTTCTTTTTATACATTCCATCCGCTTTCCTCAATGGTACCATTTTTTTGTTTGTTTGTTTTTCTACTTCTACCTTCCTGGTGCTTCTCCCATGCTCCTTCTCTGACACATTTTAAGACCAATGTTCCCCAGGGATCTACTATCGACTTTTTCCCCTTCTCACTTCACGTAGTACAGTAGTTCTCAATGGGGGAAATTTATTTTACCCTCAAGGGACAGTTAAGCCAGACTCCTACATTTCATCTATAGACGTATTTCTAAAATAAAAATCTGAGTACGTTCTTCCTTTCTGAAAAACTGTAATGGACATACAGTCTCCTTAATATGAATTCAAACATTTCATGACTACCAATATCAGGTTGACCCTCAACTCCATGCGAAATTTCAGCTTTCTTTAAAAACACGTTTTAAGAGTAGCATTCCCTCTGTGCTTTTATGTATTTACCCATGATTTCATCTTACGCATTCTTCTCTCCTTCCGCAGCCACATGGCTAACATTCCACATCCATCATCCCAAACTGAAACACCACCTGTTTTCTACTAGAATGGCAATATTTTTTTTTTAATGATAATATCCAGTTTGATAAGAGTATGAGTAAAAAACCATTCTTAGGTACTATTGATAGATTTATAAATTCCAACAACCATTTGAAGAACAATTTGACATTTAAAATGTTAATATTCTTACTTTTGACAATGTTAAACATTCACATGCATGAAAGGTTCATTTATATGAACCTTTATGCATAAAGTTCATATAAAGGTACAGGGATATATTTGAAAAGATGCCCTTTGCAGCATTACTTGTTAAGGCAAGAATATTGGAATCAATTCAACAGAATGACTTTAAAATACGTAATTAACATCTTAAAATAACTTGTAGCCATTTTTAGTATATGTGCTACCGAGGCGAGGACTCTAGCCTTTTCAAAATGAGGTAGATTTGTGTGTATTGACCTGAAAATCTACCCTGTAATGCTGGAAGAGAGAGGAGCGGTATGTTAGTATGATCCTACTATCAGCAGAATAAAAAGTTTATTTTCACTTTTTAAATATAAACTTTTAATTTGTTCCTTTGTTTTGTTTATTAAGATTCCAGGTATAAGTGAAAGCATACAGTGTTTGTATATAACAAAACAGAGACAGACTCACCGATACCGAGGACACACTAGTGGTTACCACAGGGGAGGCGATGAAACAAGTGAAGTATACCTTTGTATGGTGTGTAATCTATAAAAATATCAAATCACTATATTGTACACCCGAAACTAACATAACATTGTAAGTGCTCTATATTTCGATAAATAAATAAAGAATTAAAAATAAAACTTTTTTTATTTTGGAATAATTTTAGATTTGAAGTGCGTCGTCCACTGGGCTGTCCTGGAACTCTGCTCTCCAGGATTCCCTTCCCTGCACGATTCCGAATTAGTGTGAGCCTAACGTGGCATTTTGCATGAGGTTTGGAAGGTGGAAGTGAAGCAGCAGCGTGTTCCTGTATTCAGAAGTCGTACTTGCTCACCTGTGCTCACCTGGTTCAGGCTGGGCTCTCTCCTCCCACAGCTCCTTCAGCTCCTGCCAGACCTACTGGGTCAGCGTCTCTAGGGCCCCCCCCCCAGGTTGCGCTGAGCTCCCTGAGCATGACCCAGACTTCTCGCTCAGGATGCCTCACCAGGGAAGCTGGAGCCTTGGAAGCAGTGACAGATCAATGTAGGTTCCAGTACGTTCTCATGGTTACATCCTGCCCTGCCGTTTCTGGCTCCACTTTGTCCATGAGTCCCCCACTCTGTTTCTATTCTTCCTTCTGGACCACCAGCCCTGTGGACTTCAGCCACCAGTGTCGCACAGAGAGCGATCAGCCTCACGTAGATTGGATAACTAGCCCCACACTTGTGTAAGGTCAAATCCCTTGTAATATACATATCCTCTGGAACCTCTTTTTTCTGATCAAGCTCTGAATGACCCATAGAAATTCTTAGGGTTTACAAACAAAAAGGAGAGAGATAGACTAAAAACCAAACAAACACATTTTACAACTCTTGGGAGAAACTTTCTATCTGCCATATTGGATGTTGCCCTACTCAAGAATGGTGGAATGAAAAGTGTACTAGATCAGTCTAAATAAACAAACTTGATTCCTAACTGGAGTGCAGATGATCAAAACATGATCATAGTAATAGCAGGACAGCTATGATGATGTGTTGGTTTCAAAGATTCTCAAACAACTAAAAACAGTCTTAAACCACGCAGGGAGTAAAGCACAAACACCTTCAAAAATGAAGACTGTGGACACTGGTACCCTGTGGTCATTTTAATTTTTAAGGGTTGTATATTTTTACACAGGCTTTTCCTTTTATCTAATTTGAGACGATAAGAATATCGATTATAAATTACTCTTCCTTAATTATAACACAGTTTCAATTTGTGGAGTACAATTAATTGTCTTTTAAATGCAGCTTAAGAAGGAAATATATCAAGCTAGTCCTTGTCCTTGAACATACTAGAGGAACTGTGTGCCCATCTGTCAGTTTTCTACTTCTTTCTCAGAATGACAGACAAGAGATCTCTCTGGGTTGAGTGATCTGTTTATAGTGGAGCTTGAGTCTGTCAATACATTTTACTAAATGTTTCTGCTAAAAGCAAAAATTGCCATTGAAAATGAACTGTAAGGTTAATGTCAGTTTCTAGACTTGAGACAATGACTAATACTAGCTATAAGACAGATTACCTTCAAGTATCTCAATTAACTGACAAAGCCTGGTTATTTAGAGACTTTCTGTGATACTTAAAAATAGGAGTGATTGGGCTTCCCTGGTGGCGCGGTGGTTGAGAGTCCGCCTGCCGATGCAGGGGACACGGGTTCGTGCCCCGGTCCGGGAAGATCCCACATGCCGCGGAGCGGCTAGGCCC
>NC_041221.1:30971893-30974818 GCF_002837175.3 Physeter macrocephalus | reverse complement strand
GGCTAGGCCCGTGAGCCATGGCCGCTGAGCCTGTGCGTCCGGAGCCTGTGCTCTGCAACGGGAGAGGCCACAACAGTGAGAGGCCCGTGTACCGCAAAAAAAAAAAAAAAAAAAAAAAGGAGTGATTGTGGCTTTTTAGTCACATATTGTCATGTAAAACTTACAGCTTAAATAGCTGCTTTCTTTGCTATGTCAAAATGACAAGTTATCATTAAAATGGCAACTGTTTACCACCAAGTATATCCAAACAGGGTGAGTGAAAGAAAGGTCAGAATGGAAGAAATCAATTATTGAGAGTTAATCATCCAAACTTGAAAGAAGAAACATATATATATATATATATATATATATATTTGTTGTATATTTGATATATATATATCACTTGACTTTATAGGAAAATATATCAAGTGCACTACTGCTGATTCGTATACAAAGATAAAATATTGATACAGCACATATTTGCCTTTCCATTTAAAAAGAGGGCTGATATTAATAAAATGGAGGCAAGATATTTATTGAATAAAAAACCATGTCTCTTTCTATGAGGAATCATATATATTTGGCATTCTATCTACTTAATGGCTAGAGTGGTACACTTGGGAGTTGACCCCTCTCCCCCAAGAGAGCTTCCTGATCCTTATGAAAACACTCTCCTTTTACCTGCCTTGGTCTTCCTTAGGCCAAATTTTCTTGACTATTTAAAAAACAAGCAATAGAAAAACAAGTGAATTGAGTGTCTAATTACAAAGAAGGACACTAAGGAGACTTTGTCAGGAGCCCCTTAAATTTTCTTTTTTCCTGGCAAAATGTCACATTACATGGTTTTGTTTAACCCATCAGAAGTGTGTCAAGAACTGTGAAGGACCTGAGATTTTACTCTATTAGAATCATAACAAGTTAGCCTGTTACATTTTCACAGAAGCTGACCAAAGACACGAGATTCCGGGGACAGATACAAAGGACTTACTACTCACAGTGTAGCAGGAAGCACGCACCTCGTGGTTGTGTGGGTTCCTCTTGCTCTCCAAGTTTCATGAGGTAAAAGAGAGGGCCCCAAGTGGATGCTGTGCTTGTGGTGGGTTTGCAATCACAGCTGAGGAACCTCAAGCTTAGAAAACTCCAATCTTTTATATCATGGGCTGCAAGCAAACCTGACCTTTGCTCCAGAGGTGAAGTATTTCTATCTCCCAAGGTTGTTTGCTACACAAATATATTTGAAAAGATAGCTAAAATGAAAGATCATCAGTGCTTCTGTTCTGAAGATGTACAAAATTGTGAAAAAATGATGGAGAATTATCTCCCAACAAAGTTATGCTGGACTTAGTTCAACATCTTCATAATAATGAAGAATGGGTGTCTGCCTAATCTTAACCACAAAAAATCTGAAATGGTAAACAGAAATGCTCTTTAGCAGGATAGAATTAATCCAAGTAATTTATTAAGCTTCCAATTATATATGGCATTGTATTAGAACCATATCAAGCAAATTACCTGTTAAAAATAGTTCCTTCCTTAACTACTTCACTTTACATCTAACGAGAGTGATGTTCTAGGAATATGTTTATTCACATTGCTATGAAAATACAATTCTGCCACCACTGTCATTAGGCATATTTAAAGTGTGAACAGAGAAATAAAGACAGATAGATAGATAATGATAGGGTTTTTTTTTTTCAAATTGCACACTAATACAAAGCATTCATTGAGGATTGACTGATGGCCTATTTTTTGTGCTATATTCTTAGGGTGGGAGTGGGATAGGGTTATTGAATTAGGAGATATGATTGCTATCAGCAAGGGCTTGTTTTCTCTATGTCAACAGACAGAATTGTGTTTACTCCTTAGGCTGTGTTCACAGATACATATTGGAAAGTCTGAACTCACCCATAAGAAGGATAAAAATAAATTTAATTAGAGATACTTTGGATGGTTTGTTTAAATTATGCAAAAGTAAACAACTTGACTTTTCCATGAGATATCTGTGCATTACAGGAATTTAATCTTACCTGTGTTTTTTCATATCAGTTGTTATTTTTCAAATGCTAGGTTTCTGGCTTTTTCACATCATCCAGTTTACCTGTAGGTAAAATAATGTTAAACATCCACTAATTATGGAATTTTTATAGATTATAGACGTAAGACATTTTTGAATCTCATAAATATAGATGAAAAGATGGAATCAAATGTCGACACCACCCACCCTGAGTTAAGCAGCCACAGCAGAGCCAAGGGTCAGAGAGCCTCTGAGGCCCCCAGAATCCAAGACTGCAGAGGGGAGAGCCTTCCACCTACAGGTGCACATTTAAGTAAAAATGAATGGAAAGAAGGGAAGAAGCAAGAGTCATACTCAACTCTATGTTAATGGCTGATCAAGAAAGAGGGAAAGAGAGTAGACTCCTCCTCTCCACCCAGTAAGAAGTCATCTGTCCTGGATCTCCACTCGGAGCAAAGTAAACACCCCATCCACAAAGGGATTCAGGGGCATCTCATTCTATTTTACCTCCTACGACATGTTCTCACTTGGCAATTCTACCAGTTTTCTAGCCCCTCAAGTTAACATCTAAATTTTCTCTGTAAATAGGATAATTACTCAGAATTCAGCTATTACATTCAGGTCTCTGTATTTGATCATTTCACTGATTACTCTCCAAAAGGCTATGTGTGAACTAAGAAAGCGACTATGTCACATATTTACTGAACTGCAAGGAAAGGAAGAAGGTCAAATTTTCTCTTGTAACTGACTCATTTAAAGTTGAACAGGGCTTCCCTGGTGGCACAGTGGTTGAGAGTCCGCCTGCCGATGCAGGAGACACGGGTTCGTGCCCCTGTCCGGGAAGATCCCACATGCCGCGGAGCGGCTGGGCCCGTGAGCCACGGCCGCTGAGCCTGCGCGTCCGGAGCCTGTGCTCCGCAAAGGGAGAGGCC
>NC_041221.1:30966396-30971845 GCF_002837175.3 Physeter macrocephalus | reverse complement strand
GTACCGCAAAAAAAAAAAAAAAAAAAAAAAAAAAAGAATAAAGTTGAACAAAAACTTAGATTTGAATATTTCAAACTGAATACATTTTTATAGTTGAAATATTCCGTATAAGACATTTTTAAGATATAAAAATTAAAGAGGCATTTTACTTTCTCACATAGGCAATGACTGCATTTTCCCAACCCATCCAGTCTTTCTTGGCTTTTTATTTTTATTACAAATAAAATTTATTAAAGGAAAGAAAAAGTTTTCCCATGAGCAAAACTCACATTGTGTATGTGTGGGGTGTGTGTGTGTGTGTGTGTGTGTGTGTGTGTGTGTGTGTGAAAGAGATGACCAAGAATCATTGAAAGTCAAGTCATGACCTCAGTGAAAATCTAATTATTTTATTTTCTACAAGATTCTTAAAAAGTAAAAAGATCACTGTACCTCAGAGACTCCTACACACATATATCCATTCTTAAGTATAAAGTACATCAAAACCAATTAATACAGTGGAAGGAATTTGACCATTAGAAGAGGAGTGTATGCTTTATTTGGTTGCAAATTCATCAAGCAAGCATGTTGTTATATTTCTATCAGTTCAACAGTACTTTTATGTAGCTTTATGCTGCTTTAAAAAAAGAAGCCTCCAGCACAGAATATGCAAGTTCCTTGAGCTGGCAGAGTCTAGGCAGCCTGGTGATTGACAGCTGGGAGAATCTTTGTGATTGGCAGGAGACAGCAACGCCCTCCAGGGGGACTGTTTGCACGCTGACACTAAAATTCATGCCAGCCTCTCTCTCCTACTTCCTTTTCCAAAATCTTTTATTAGTAAACTCTTCCTGCTGTTCTACCTGAGCCATTAAATACATTATAGGCTTGCTTTCCCAGAAAGGAGAAAATAAGATATTAGCTAAATTACCAGTTTCAACATCAGCACCTCAAAAGCTGAACCACAGTGACATGCCAGAAAGCCAGGTCAAATTCCCAGGTGAAGAAAGTTGAAAAGGTTTTCTCTTACTCCTTAATTCTAAAAAGGTACAAAATATTCTAAATCTCCTCCATAACTGTTCTTCTCTTATTTCTCCAATCTTCCCTGATATGGGATGTGTCTTGGACATAGTTGGTGATCAAGAGAAGAAAGATCTAAAACATCCTTCTAATCTCCATTCCTTTTCTAAGCAAGAATATAAAATTTTGAATATGAGACATACTTGCTTTCTCCATTCTTTATTTTCTAACATAAAAGCGTTGGGAAAACATACACTAGACTCCAGTCACGCTGACCTGTCTTTTTCCTCATTCTAAAGTCTTCCTGGGTTTGCAACAGCTGCATTTTGGGGAGTCAGAAATGTTCTTATCCCAAATCTTCACATAGCAAACCCTTAGTCATTTAATATATTCTAATCTCATGGATAAATGAATAAAATAGGGTGCTAAGCAATATAGCACTAAGCTTTATTAATAAACATGCATTAAGCAAAAATAATTACAAGTTACTCTAGGATTTCTTCTATTTTATGGAAAACTAAACCTATCCTTCCCCTTTCTCCCAAAGAACAGTTATGTTTCTTCAATATTTAATTCAGCTAATTTCTAGATTTCCCTAAATATTTCTTGTAGCTAAAGAGAATGGCCATTTTTAAAAATTCAATGGCTCACCTCAAGACCTATTCTAATTCTAAACAGACCTGATGGGACAAAATGTGGAAGGGAAGGAGAAAAAGATTGAACTGAGTGAACTACCACTGCTTGCAAAATAATGTGAAGTAACATCTCCAACTTAAATGCAGTTAGGACTGCCTCTGCTTTCAATGCTAGGAGCTAGGTTGTATTATTTCTGACAATTAACATTTGACCTTGAGAAATGGGGGTGGAGAGAGAGGAGGAGAATCTCTAATCTGAAGAATAAAAGTCTGCAATTTATAATGGTGAATAAATGGGGAAGGGGACTGGGAGAGAGCTCTGAACCACCTACGACACTTGGAAGGCTAAGTGCCACCACACACTCCTGCTGATGAACTGCCCCACCCAACCCTTAATCACCTTTGAATAAGCAAACCCTCCTGACTTTGGAAAACATAAAACAAGAGGCTGGATCCTGGGGCTGAATCTATGGGTAGTGAGTAGAATTTCCCCAAAGAAGAGTAAAACTTGGATAATGGAGATTAGAAAAAAGAGAAAATTGCTCTCAGAGAGAAACACAGAGACAAGACCAAGGTGGACATTCCAAAACACTCTGAACATAAAATATGGCTTTTGAGGCACAAGTAATCAAATATTTGATGTGCAATTTAAAATATTTCTCTTCTGGTTTAAATGGTTCTCTTGGTACCATTTGATAGAGTCTGACACTTTCTAGAACTTTCTGCAATACAGCTCTAGAGAACAAAACACCAGGACATGAAGGGAAGCACAGCCCACTCCACATATACCTCTCAGCAGGCCCCAAAGATAGGGAATGGCCAAGACTGAGAGTTGATGATCGAGCAGCTTCAGTGGGTGAACAGTAGGGATGTGAGTGATGGGTTATGATAGAGCAGAGAACAGGGAAAGGGTGATGTTTGGGAGCAGGCTTATGCCAGGCCCAATGAGGGCAGTGAGACAACCCCTCTTTTCTTTCCAAGATAAGAGATGGAGGGGATCCTCGATTAGAAGGAGGAAAACTGACCCATGGGTTATCTGTGCTGAAAAATCACATGCTTCACAGTTAGAGATTTCTATTGAATATCAACAGTAATAGAAATATGTACAAGGGCTTCCCTGGTGGCGCGGTGGTTGAGAGTCCGCCTGCCGATGCAGGGGATGCGGGTTCGTGCCCCGGTCCGGGGGGATCCCACGTGCCGCGGAGCGGCTGGGCCCGTGAGCCGTGGCCGCTGAGCCTGCGCGTCCGGAGCCTGTGCTCCGCGGCGGGAGAGGCCACAGCAGTGAGGGGCCCGCGTACCGCAAAAAAAAAAAAAAAAAAAAAGAAATATGTACAAAAGCTCACCACATTGATATAACTGATGTGCTAACGGTGTTGGACTAAAGGGTGGGTACTATGTTGTGAAATGCACTGATTGCTGAAATGTATATTAAAGCTTGCTGCTTTAAATCATTTTTTGGGAAAAAGTTTGATGTTAGCTCATTAATTCTGTATCATGTGATGCTAATGAAATCTCTTGGTTTCTACACAGTAGCGATGTTAAATGGAGATTTTAAAACAATGAACAAAATGACAAATAGATAAGGTCATTGAACCAATTAATGAAAACCCACATTTATGAAACAGATTTATAAGGAGGTAAATATATTTTTCATAAAATGACTCAGTAGGGTGTTCATTAAGAGGTCAAGATTTTTAAAATATGAATAAATTCCCAAAATCACATGTGTAAATTTTCTAAACCATTTCTACCTTAAAAAAGAGAAATGTTTCTGTAAATAGAAAAATCTCAGCATTGCCAAAGACTGTTCATTTGGTGCCCAGAACACTCTGAGATCATTTCTCTACTTCCAGGCATCCCTCGTATCAGGTGACCCTGAACACTGCTATTTGTCTGAACTTCTTAAAATACCACATTTATCCTTCTTCTACCCAACAGATTTTTTTGTGGACCTTCATTGCTTATTAAACTTACGTCAAATTTCTCTTCCAGGGGTTTATGCTTTACCATATTTTTCCAGTTACCTATTTCTTCATAGCAAATCAACCCAAAACTACGTGACTTCAAAAACAATACTCATTTTTATTATCTCTCATGGTTTTTGGAGGTCAGGATTCAGAAGGTGTTTTTGAGTTTGCAGTCAAGGGGAGGCTGGAGCTGGAACACTGGGACTGAAGCACCTGGGATGAGTGAAGCATCACTTTGTCTTTATGCAGTGTCAGAGCTACTCCATGTGGTCCTTCTACAAGTGGTACGCTGGGGCTTCCTCACAGCATGATAGCCTGGGGGCAGTCAGATACCTGGCATGGCAGCTAAAGGCTCCAGGGTGATTGTTCCAAAGAAGTAGGCAGAAGCTTTTATCTGCCTATATAATGCGTACCTATCCTTAAAAACACAGTTCAAATATCACCTTCTCCAGAAAGCCCTTTCTGAGTCAAATTTCATGGTAATTCTACTTTTTGGTATCCCCGCTCGACCTTGTAAATATTTCTATCCGTGTCTGACTTTGGGGAAGATAATAGCATGTACTAGTCACTGACTGAGAGAGAAATCACATTCTTTAGGCTGGCACTCCAACTTGCAGAATAATTCCATGTGTCATCTGGGAAAGTCTGGAATGTGAACAACACAGCAGTCTAATGAGCCTGTGAGCTCAGATGTAAGTGTGGATGAGAGCTGAACAGAGCAAGACTGGTTCAGTTATTTCAGTAACAGAATCACCAGATTTGTAGACGTCACTGAGTATGTCTGATTCACACCATACAACTGGTAAGTTGCAGATACTGAAGGTGTCCATGCCATCAAGGTACTGACAGTTCCTGAAAATTATCAGTTGCCCTTGAATTTTCCAAAGATAAGTAATCAGGCAGCGAGTCTTCCTCCACAAGCAGTTGTTCTATAGACCTTTAAGTCACAATTTTTGTAAATGTATCATAACTAGGGTCACAATACTTCCTAATTCTTAGGAAAGTCCTGATTTACTCATTTGAACACAGGAAAACTGTGGATAGTATACATTTTACTTTCAAAAGTGCCCTATTTTAGGTATTAATTTGTATTGTCACCATGGTCACATTTTTGATGCAAAATGGATCTTTCCATATAAATTTGCAGTAATTTTAAATTCGACACTAGCCAGTTATTATTATTTTAAATACTATTAGACAATACTTTTTTGGTTTTACTTGTTTATTACTTTTATTATGATTGTTATCTTTTTTAACATTTTTATTGGAGTATAATTGCTTTACAACGGTGTGTTAGTTTCTGCTTTTATAACAAAGTGAGTCAGTCATACATATACATATATCCCCATATCTCTTCCCTCTTGCGTCTCCCTCCCTCCCACCCTCCCTATCCCACCCCTCTAAACGGTCACAGAGCACCGAGCTGATCTCCCTGTGCTATGCGACTGCTTCCCACTAGCTATCTATTCTACATTTGGTAGTAAATATGTCCATATATACACTAACGCTCTCTCACTTCGTCCCAGCTTACCCTACCCCATCCCCGTGTCCTCAAGTCCATTCTCTAGTAGGTCTGCATCTTTATTCCCATCTTGCCCCTAGTTCCTCATGACCACTGTTTTTTTTGTTTTTTTTTTTTTTAGATTCCATATATATGTGTTAGCATATGGTATTTGTTTTTCTCTTACTGAATTACTTCACTCTGTATGATAGACTCTAGGTCCATCCACCTCACTACAAATAACTCAATTTCGTTTCTTTTTATGGCTGAGTAATATTCCATTGTATATATGTGCCACATCTTCTTTATCCATTTGTGTGTCGATGGACACTTAGGTTGCTTCCATGTCCTGG
>NC_041221.1:30962577-30966315 GCF_002837175.3 Physeter macrocephalus | reverse complement strand
GCCCAGTAGTGGGATTGCTCGGTCGTATGGTAGTACTATTTTTAGTTTTTTAAGGAACCTCCATACTGTTCTCCACAGTGGCTGTATCAAATTCCTTTGCCGTATAAAGTTTCCTCATGCCGCTTTCCAGTCTATTTCCCACTTCCTCCAGGCAATTATAGTTCTGATTTCTAGTTCTGATTTCTATCACCATTCTTCAGTTTGTGTATGCTGCAAGTTCATATAAGTGGAAATGTATAGTATATACTCTTTTTCATTTTTTTTGCTTATTTTCCTCAGGGAAATGTTTTGACATTCATACATGCTGTTGTGTACATCAATAGTTTATTTCTGGGACTTCCCTGGTGGTCCAGTGGTTAAGACTCTGCACTTCCAAAGCACGGGGTGCGGGTTCAATGCCCGGTAGGGGAACTAAGATCCCACATGCCGTGCGCTGTGGCCATAAAAATAATAATAATAAAATAATTTATTCCTTTTCATTACTGAGTAGTACTCCAGGTATGCATATAACATAATTTGTTAATCCATTCACCTGAGGATGAGTGTGTGGGTTGTATTCAGTTTGGGCTATTATAGGACAAAGCTGATTTAAATACTATAGTCCATATGTCTTTTGTGGCCCAGAGGTTTTCTTTTTCTTGGATAAGTACCCAGTAGTGAAATTGCCATGTCATAGAGTAGGTATATGTATAAATTTACTAAACCATTACCAAATTCTTCCAACTGGTTGTACCATTCTTTATTCCTAACATCAATGTATGAGAGTCCCAGTTGCTCCACATCCTTTCCAACACCTGGTATTCACAGTCTATTCAGTTTTAGTCACTACAGCAAGTAGAAGTGGTGAAAATAATCTTTGACTATTAATCACAACCAAAAATAATTTTTAAAGTATTTTCCAAAAATACAATCTACCATGAACACTGAAAATAGAGCTATTTTAATTAAGCCAACAAATCCCAAAATAAAGAGAACTAATTTTGAGTCTTCCAATTTATCTGTATTTAAATATTTTGGAATATATTTTTTCAAGCATTATATACCAACATTTTGAGAAGGAAAAGGAAATTGGCAGAACACATTTATTTTGACCATAGTTTTCTTCAATTAAGATGATTATCATATTCCAATTTTAGAAATTATTTTAATTTGTGCTTCTTAATAGCTCAATAATCATTTCAAAGGAGGTTTGGGGATTCATTTTCATGGTCAAGCTGGAAAATATAGAAATAATCTTAAAATCCTAAGGTTTGAAAATTTTATTACTAGTTCAGAAAAAATTATATTCTTCTTAGTTTGGTTAACTCACTTTAGAGTAACATTAAAGCTATGTTCAAAGAAACTAAGGAATGAAAAATCTGAAGACAAAATACACAATGCTAATTTTGTTAAATTGTTATGTGATCACAGCAGATCATACAAAATCTTACTTAAAGGTGAATTATTATAGTTAAAGATAGCTGAGTAGCAGTCTCAGCCTGAATGTATTCATTTCTATTTTTAAACGTCTGGTTAGAGTTTTAAGGAATACTTTTAGTAAAGAATATTTTAAAAGCCTTAATACAGTGTTAAGCTAAGTAAGAATTATCTAAACTCAAGATAGAATTCAGTGTTGGTACTACCCACACACATA
Source organism: Physeter macrocephalus (assembly GCF_002837175.3). Taxonomy (NCBI): domain Eukaryota; kingdom Metazoa; phylum Chordata; class Mammalia; order Artiodactyla; family Physeteridae; genus Physeter; species Physeter macrocephalus. The sequence goes on along the minus strand of NC_041221.1, from coordinate 30,964,682 downwards.
GTCAAGGAAGCAAATGACACAAAGGTAATTTACCTGTAATCAGTTCAATATCTCAATCTTCTCAGTGGAGCAACCCAAATTATAAAGTGAAAAGCTGTTACAGGTATGGCTGATTATTATCCCAGCATGAGTCTCTATAGTGTAACTTTGGGAAAAGGCATTCAATGACTAGAATCAATCATCAGTCACCACATTAACGGAAATTCATTATTCTGTCAGCCTAGGAACTTTGTCTAAAATTCATTTGAGGGCTTCCCTGGTGGCGCAGTGGTTGAGAATCCGCCTGCCGACGCAGGGGAAACGGGTTCGTGCCCCGGGCCGGGAAGATCCCACATGCCGCGGAGCGGCTGGGCCCGTGAGCCATGGCCGCTGAGCCTGCGCGTCCGGAGCCTGTGCTCCGCAACGGGAGAGGCCACAACAGTGAAAGGCCCGCATAACGCTAAAAAAAAAAAAAAAAAAAAAAAAAAAAATTCATTTGAAAACTCTTAATGAAAGATAAGCTTTTTGCTAAGAAAGCAATTAGAAACACAATTTAATATTAAATAGAAAGGTACGTATATTTATTAAAGCTACATTACAATCCAATTGTCTTTTTGAATTTATTATATACTAGTAACAGCATTCACCTTGTTTTACTATCTAAAATAGATATTATTTACAAATCCCTTGCTTATTAGAAAAATATATAAATAGATGTAAAATTGTTATTTTAATTTTATCAAAACAAGAGTTAGAATACATCAACTTGTGCAGAGCCACACAAAAGCACATATAGTGATTCACCATGCTTCACTAAGCATTATATAAAAACAAAATTCCAGAAAGTTCAGATATGGCAAGAAACTAAAAGCATCCAATCTTAAGAAGGAAAAAAAACAAAAAAACAAAAAATAGCCAGAAGAAAGTCTTAAAGTACTTTGATAACAAAAGACATAAAATTAATAAAACAAGGTAAACATGCTTTGTAATCTCACAGAATGTCAACTAAACTCAAAATATGCTACCACAGCTGAATGCGGCCAGCCATGGAAAAATTTAGTGCTCTACGTGATACCCATTCACCCCATGTTCTTTTCTTGGACTCAGCTGAGCCATTAGCTGTCTTGGAAGGCAGGTGTTGTGGCATCTTTGTGCATTCTACCTTTATCTCCATAATTCAGTGATCTCAACCTTTCCATCAAGATGGTGCCATGCTTAGGTTTTTCTAAGTCCAATATGTATTGAACTATATGTTTATTCATTAGAGAATCTGATTAGCTTTACTAGGATTTTTATTAGGAGTATTCTTGTCTTAGTAAACTAGTCACAATGTTGCCTGTGGTTATAGTGGCCTACTTTTGACCTTGTTTTTGGCCTAAGCCCCTTTAATTTTAATCTGATGATTCTACAGAACATGAGGGTTTTTTTTAGGAACACACATATATACAAGGCACACATACATAATCATGTTAGGTGCTTCCACCATCCTCAACTTAAGAGAGCAAATGAACCTGTATGGAAAAATTTCTGTCCTTGTCCCAGCCCCGCCAAGCATTTGTATGCGCGCATGCGTACACACACACACACACACACACACACACACACACACACACACACACCCCACTGCTTATAATCACTCTACCATTGAGCATGATGATTACATTAAACCTCTGAATGCCATAAGGTATCTTGAGGGAGTTCATTCATAAATTTAGCACCATGGTAGGCACTTATATAAGTATGACCAGACATTCTTACAGACCTCTGCATTCTCAGGATGGACCCAAATAATATGCACAAAACTGTTCAAAGTAATTTTAAAGGCAGTGAGATTTTTTGTCAAAACAGGAGCCTCTTATAGGAAATATCAAGAGTTCAGAGGAGGCAAGGTCCTTGTGGGGTCAAGCAAAAGGTCAAAGCAAATTAAGTACTGTCTAGAGCAGCTGAGAAGCTGGAGGAGACGGACATATTCCATCCTCCTGAGCATCAGTTTCACTTAATGGTAATTGAAAATTTTAATCTTATCACTGTAAAATATGGCTATTTGTCTAAGTCAGGTTTTTTTTTTTTTTGTGGTATGCGGGGCTCCCTCTGTTGTGTCCTCTCTCGCTTCACAGCACAGGCTC
>NC_041221.1:30941840-30962420 GCF_002837175.3 Physeter macrocephalus | reverse complement strand
GTTGTGGCCTCTCCCGTTGCAGAGCACAGGCTCCGGACGTGCAGGCTCAGCGGCCATGGCTCACTGGCCCAGCCGCTCCGCGGCATGTGGGGTCCTCCCAGACCGGGGCGCGAACCCGGTTCCCCTGCATCGGCAGGCGGACGCGCAACCACTGCGCCACCAGGGAAGGGAAGCCCTCTAAGTCAGGTTTCAACTATGCATGCATTCTTTAGAAGAGCTTTCTGAGGCCAGACACTCCAGGCTCACCCCGCCACTCTTTCCATCCCCTTATTTTATTTTTTAATTAGAAAAATGTCAAACAAACAATGAGAAAGTATTATTCTAAACGCCCATATATGCACCATCCACATTGAATATTTTGCCTCATCTGCCTTAAATTGACACTTCAGAGGACCATTAAGGAGTTAATGCTTCCTTTGTATCCCACTATGATATCTAACCCATCCCTCTCTCTGCGGCGATGACTCATCTTCCTAAAGATATCAAACTTACTTTCTGTTCATTTGTTCATGCTTTTAGCCATCAATAGCTATCCTTAAACAACATACAGTATGTTTTCAATATTTTACAAGTTCTCATAGAAGAGATCGGTTTTTTTTTAATTTTATTTATTTCTTTATTTTTGGCTGCTTTGGGTCTTCGTTGCTGTGCACAGGCCTTCTCTAGTTGCAGTGAGCAAGGGCTACTCTTCGTTGTGGCACGCGGGCTTCTCATCGCAGTGGCTTCTCTTGTTGCGGAGCACAGGCTCTAGGTGCGTGGGCTTCAGTAGTTGTGGCACGCGGGCTCAGTAGTTGTGGCTCGTGGGCTCTAGAGCGCAGGCTCAGTAGTTGTGGCGCACAGGCTTAGTTGCTCTGAGACATGTGGGATCTTTCCGGACCAGGGCTTGAACCCGTGTCCCCTGCATTGGCAGGCAGATTCTTTTTTTTTTTGCGGTACGTGGGCCTCTCCCTGTTGTGGTCTCTCCCATTGCGGAGCACAGGCTCTGGACGCACAGGCTCAGCCGCCATGGCTCACGGGCCCAGCCGCTCCGCAGCATGTGTGATCTTCCCGGACCGGGGCGCGAACCCGTGTCCCCTGCATCGGCAGGCGGACTCTCAACTCAACCACTGCGCCACCAGGGAAGCCCTTGAATGATTTTTAAATGAAATCCCAGCCCCATCTTCGAGTAACACTGAAACAGCCTTGTCCATTCTGTCCAGTTTTGTGTGTCAAACACCTCAAGGCCATTGTGGTGTAGCCACTGGCCCTTGCACTCGGGAGTCAGTTTTGACTTCCAGGCCGAATTCTGTAATTTAGGCTGGACTCCTTATAAAACTAGGAAAATCCTGTCACCACAGGTTTGTGGTAAGACCAAATGAGATGCCTGTGTAAGGACTGTCACAATCCCTGGTGTGTTGTGCACCCCCAGTAGAGGCTGGGCGAGTTGAGTAACTGAGGTACTGCTTTCAGACAGCGCTTGGATGTGGAAGGTGGGCTGGGGTTCCTTGCTCTCGCACCAGTGCTCTGCGGTCCCAGCCGCCTTTAGGGGCACTGGCCAGTGCTACCTGGTCTGTTCTCCCCCGAGCCCTGTGGCCCATCCAAGCCCAGATGCTGGTGAGCGCAGCGCTGCGACTGGTGCCCAAGGACGGACCCCACTGACGTATGATGCAGTTTAATTTAGGTGAGAGAACATAACTCTGTATGTGACTTCAATACTAGAAAATGTAAGGTTTGTTTTGTGGCCCGTAATGTGTTCTATCCTGGTCAATATTCAATATGTGCTTAAACACAGTATACATTGTGCAGTTGTTGGATGTATTGCTGTATAAATGCCAATTAGGTAAAGTTGTTGATACTGTTTTTCAAATCGTTTATATCCTTACTGATTTTGGGGTCTATTTCTTTCAGCTACTGGGAGAGAAGTGTTAACATCTTCAACTATAATTATGTGCTTGTTGATTTTCCCCTTGCAGTTTGGGCAGTTTTTGCCTCATGTACTTTGAAGCTCTGTTATGAGATGCATACACATTTTTGATTATGTCTTCCTTATGAACTAACCCTCTTAACGTATGGAATTTCTTTCTTAGTATCTGGTAATGCTTTTTGTCTTTAAGTTTACTTTGAGGAATAAGCTGTTCTGCCTTTCTTATGATTAGTGTTTGCACGAAATTCCTTTTCCATTCTTTTTTCTAAGCTGTATTTCTGTATCTGTATTTAAAATATGTAGATTTGGATTTTGCTTTTTCTGTCCAGTCTCACAATTGCTGCCTTTAATGAAAGTGTTCAGTACATTTACATTCAATGTAATTATTGGTATGTTTGGGCTTAAATCTACTGTCTTGTTTTTTGTTTTCTAGTTGTACTATCAGGTTTTAAAAAAAATTTGTTTCCTTTTTTTCTACCTACCTTCTTCTATATCAGTGGATTTTAGAAAGTATTTTATACCTGTCTCTTCTGTTGGCTTTGGTTTTAGTGGCTCTAAGGATTACATTATACATTATTCAATTATCATAGTCCACCATAAATTAAAATTATAAGAACCTTCCAACAGTAAATTATATTTACTCCCTCCCTTCGCTCCGCGGCATGTGGGGTCCTCCCAGACCGGGGCGCGAACCCGGTTCCCCTGCATCGGCAGGCGGACGCGCAACCACTGCGCCACCAGGGAAGGGAAGCCCTCTAAGTCAGGTTTCAACTATGCATGCATTCTTTAGAAGAGCTTTCTGAGGCCAGACACTCCAGGCTCACCCCGCCACTCTTTCCATCCCCTTATTTTATTTTTTAATTAGAAAAATGTCAAACAAACAATGAGAAAGTATTATTCTAAACGCCCATATATGCACCATCCACATTGAATATTTTGCCTCATCTGCCTTAAATTGACACTTCAGAGGACCATTAAGGAGTTAATGCTTCCTTTGTATCCCACTATGATATCTAACCCATCCCTCTCTCTGCGGCGATGACTCATCTTCCTAAAGATATCAAACTTACTTTCTGTTCATTTGTTCATGCTTTTAGCCATCAATAGCTATCCTTAAACAACATACAGTATGTTTTCAATATTTTACAAGTTCTCATAGAAGAGATCGGTTTTTTTTTAATTTTATTTATTTCTTTATTTTTGGCTGCTTTGGGTCTTCGTTGCTGTGCACAGGCCTTCTCTAGTTGCAGTGAGCAAGGGCTACTCTTCGTTGTGGCACGCGGGCTTCTCATCGCAGTGGCTTCTCTTGTTGCGGAGCACAGGCTCTAGGTGCGTGGGCTTCAGTAGTTGTGGCACGCGGGCTCAGTAGTTGTGGCTCGTGGGCTCTAGAGCGCAGGCTCAGTAGTTGTGGCGCACAGGCTTAGTTGCTCTGAGACATGTGGGATCTTTCCGGACCAGGGCTTGAACCCGTGTCCCCTGCATTGGCAGGCAGATTCTTTTTTTTTTTGCGGTACGTGGGCCTCTCCCTGTTGTGGTCTCTCCCATTGCGGAGCACAGGCTCTGGACGCACAGGCTCAGCCGCCATGGCTCACGGGCCCAGCCGCTCCGCAGCATGTGTGATCTTCCCGGACCGGGGCACGAACCCGTGTTCCCTGCATCGGCAGGCTGACTCTCAACCACTGCCCCACCAGGGAAGACTGGCAGGCAGATTCTTAACCACTGCGCCATCAGGGAAGCCCAGAGATCATTTTATATAACACTGCATGCCTAGTTTATTTTTTTTCCGTTCATTGTGTGTTTTTAAGAATTATCCAGGTGGATGAATGGATCCTAGAACACTCATTTTAATGGCTATAAAACATTCCATTGTATGGATATGCCAAAATAATTTTATCTCTTTCGTCTTTGATAGACATTTTTCTCTATTGCAAGCAATGCTTCTAAGAACTTTTTTGTATGTATCACCTTTTGCATAGTACAGAAGTATCTCCATTCCTAGAAATGGAAATGTCAAGTCATGGATTACACACAACTTCACCTTCAAAGGACATTACCAAATTGTTATGCATGGTATTGATAGTGCTAACCTGTTGTGTCACTTAGCAGATATATCTCTCTGCTTTTCAGTCATTTCTGCCCCACTTAGATTTATTGGGACCATGCGACTAGTTCTAGTCAATGCGTAGTGGATAGAAGAGATGTTACTTTCTGCTGTTTTTAAGCATATGATGTTATTTTTCATTGTGTTCTAATTTTATTTCCCTTGATAGTATATAAAGAGGTTGTGCATTTCTTCATTTGTTTATTGACTATTACAGTTTATTGGCCATGGGGATTTCAGCTTCAATCAATTCATATCATTGCCAATTTTTCTTTGGCATTGGTTACATTTTCATAATTATTCTGGGTCCATACCAATTAACATAGCATAAATTACCAGTGTCTTCTCCTAGCCTGTGTCTTTTTTTTTTAATTTTGTGTAATGCATCTTCAGTCATAGAGACTGTTTATAAAATTTAATGTATTTAAAAAATAAGCTTATACTCTTGTAATTTAAACCTTTTGGCATATTTACTGATTTAAAATAGACTTTCTTACCTCTGTCATAAGTGTGTTCTCATAATTTTGCTTCTTTTTTTCCTTGGAGTGTTTTAGTAAAAAGAAAGATTATAATTTGTGATATAGAATACTATACTTCTTTCAAAAATAATCATAGAGACATATAAAATTTATTTTATATAGTAGATTCATTTCTTAATAATTATCCAATATTGGTAAATCAAAATATATTTTAAATATGTGAAGTTACTCCCTCATTTATGAAACCAGTGCTAAAATATGTTGAATAATATGTAACTGCCTTTTCATATCTTTTCAAAGAAAGGATCTTAACTTTAGGTTTTGTAAAATGAAAAGAAATGGTTCAGAATAGAATAGAGTGAGCAAAATAATATGTTTTATTGCTATTAGTGAGACTACAAAGCCAGAAGGACGTTCAAGAAGGTTATTTTCTGCAACACTAAATGGATATTTAAAGCATCAACAAAATGGGACTTCTGTGAACATTAATGTCAACTGATAATTCAGACTAACCCTTCAAACAAGGATAATGAAAAATAAGGATTAAATATTTTTTTAAATCATCCTAAAAGTATCAACCATTAAGAAAATATTTACCAGGCCAAAACCTAGAAGAAAAAAAATAATAAAGACAAGGTCAGAACTCAAAACTTTTTTTCCCCTTGGGATGTTTTTTTAATTATGAAAGAAAAGCCCTGAGACATAATGGGCTTGAGTGATAATGCAGGACCAAGGGAAAAATACCAAAGTCCAGGGGCCACCTGAGTTTTGAAACATTTGGTTGGGAAGTCTAATTAACCTCCTTCTGTGAAGCACAGATCCAGTGATTAGATTTCAGAGTAAGTGTTAATTGAAGTTAAGCTAGCCTTCTCCCAAAACTGCAATCTAGCTTCAAATTATCTGTGTAGTGAGGAATTCCCAAGCCTAGAACTTGGATTAAAGTGGTATGGGGGAAAGATATGCTTCCATGGACAACTATGTACTGTCTCAAGCAGGAGTTGGCAAACCCAGCCCTCTAGCCAAACTCAGCCCACCATCGGCTTCTGTAAATAAGGTTTTATTAATACACAACTGTATCCATTTGTTTTATGTTATCTGTGGCTACTTTAGCTCTATAATGGCTGACTTGAGTACTCACAGCACAGACAGTATGGCCCACAAAGCCTAAAATATTTACGATCTAGCTCTTTACAGAAAAATTTTGCCCACCTCTTGTCTAGAATACACCCTGCTGGGTTATCTGATTCTGATACTTTGGGAGGTATTTTAGTAAATTGTAGATAATTGATAGAAATACATAATAATTCTAGTTTATGGTTATGAAAAGTACAGGTTCAATGGATTTCTCTCCCCCACTGTGGACAAAGTTAGTTTTATCTCCAGTTTCACATTCATTTCAATATTCCTGATATATGTATATATATATATGAATAGACAGATAGATGATAGATAGATAGATAGATGTATATATATTCTTTGGATTTCCCTTTGAGCTGATTTAACATCATCCCAATTTCTTAATTAATGTAATGAGTTAAATAAAATCCTTAACGTATGTTTGTTTTTCTCTCTCTCTGAAAGTCATGATTTTAAATTTCTTTCAAAAATCACGGTTTAACAGTGCTCTCAGATTAAATCGTCACTATTTGAAGTTGAGCTACATAATTGTGCAACCAAGCACACACTGACTTATTGATGAAATTGTAGGAATACTTGGTTTCTTTAGGAAATATTGTGATGTTGGTGGCAATTTTGCATGCAGTTTCACATTGAACTGTCAAACCTCAGCCAGGACAGATCCACTAGGATCTGATATATTGAGATGTATGAAATACATGACTCCACACATGGACAACTGTGCCATTTGTAGTAAAGCACATGTATCTGTCCTAAAAACATGAGAATTCTGATAAAATGCATATTGCAGGCTTTCCATCAAAAATTTCGTGCATTTATAATTGGATTTTCTGTGTTATTTAGTCCGTTTTTGAAAGAAATTAGTTCAGTGAGAACTAAATTTTGCACTTAAGTTTTACACCTCTGGTGACGAAGGACATTTTCCCTTGACTTGTTTCTGGTTCTATACATCTTGTCTTAGTATGATTGGGCTGCTTATAACAAAATACCATAGCCTGGCTGGTTTGAAAAACAGACATTTATTTCTCACAGTTATCAAGGCTGGGAAGCCTAAGATCAAGGTGCCAGCATGGCTGGGTTCTTGGTGAGGGCCCTCTTCCTACCTTGCAGACAGCCATCTTCTCAAAGTATCTTCATATAGTGAGGGAGAGAGAGAAAGCTCCAGTCTCTCTTCCTTTTCTTATAAGAGCACTAATCCTGTCTTCAGGGCCTGACCCTCATGACTCTGCTAAATCTAGCTATCTCCCAAAAGCCCTATCCCCAAATACCATCACATTTGGGAATAGGACTTCGATAAATGAATTGGGAACAAACTCTCAGTCTATAACACATTTCGAAATGTGTTTCTGTTTTACAACACAGATATTTTCACTGCTGTTTATAAAGGAAACGATATACTGAAACAGGTAACAGTAACTGAACCATACGTGAAGGTGAAACCGCTCAACTATAACCCACTGAGTACATACCAGCAGTATCCTTGACTCTACCTCCCCTTAGCTGAATCCTAAATGTACCTGATTCACCCGACCTGAGGGAAAGTTTTTTAGAGGAAGACAGACAGAGCAGTGTCAACTAAACTGCAGTTAAAATGTTTTACTTTTGAAAGCACTGTTGGGCCTTTCCTGAGGTAAACAGTAAACTGTCTCTCACTACCCTCATGGCTCTTTCATTTTATGACTTTGCTAGCTTAAAGCTCCTTCCCTGTTGAAACGTAGCTCGATAATAGGTGATTTGAGAAAGAGAACATTTCAAATATCGTTGTATCTTCATGTGAATGCAGGGTGGAGAGGCACAGGAAATGACCAAGATCAAGATTTATTTGATCTTGTCTTTACTCAGTTACAAAATGTAAAGGAACGTTTTTAAATGAAAAGTCATCACTGTGAAACAGCATAAAGTTTAGCCCCAAAGAAAACACTCCATCTGTTTCCTGAAAGGAAAAGGAATCCAACCTCCTCTGATAACCAAGGATAAAAGCCCATGTATGGAAAATCCAATGGAAAGCCCTACGTAGGGAGGAAGCAATAGAAATCTCAATTATCCATTTAAGATTTAATCTAAAGGCTCAGGAAAAAGTATTGGTCTCATTTCTATATATAGACCTAATGTTTTTGTGAATTCTTTCCAGGTACACAGTTTCCATGAGACTCTGTTGGTGGCACCCTACTCTCACAGAAATCATTGTGCTGCAGCTAGATTGCAAATCTGTGAAATTATTGCCACATCATAAGGCTTCTACACCTGGGAATGGATGTAAAATCAGCCTTCCACTTGACCTTTTCTCATCTCCAAAGCCAAGTCTTTAGAATTGTTTATTTTTTACTGCAAGAGAGCATCTACGTGTTTGACATCTTGAATTTTTCAATTTTCCACTATTTAAATGGACAGATGTCCCACCATTTTGATGTTTGCCTATTGAATTTATATAACTGCTCCTCATAAAAGTATTAACTATATAGGAATGAATGCTTCAAATAAACACACGCGTTTAGTAGAAAACCTGCAAGCTCCACTGAATCTCTGACACTATTTTCAATTCATTAAGTTAAAAAAAAAAAAAAAGAAAGAAAACCACTCCGACCCAGTGTGAGTATTGATTAGCTTTATACAACCAATCTAAAAAATATATGTGTTTTCAAGTATAAATTATATCATTATATACCATAAATGTTAATAAGCTTAACCCTATAAAATACCTCCAGGTAAAGTAATCATGTTTAACATACTCATCTACTTTAATTTTTTCCCCAAACCTCAATAAAAAACATTAAGGATATCGAATTTTAAAAGCCTTGAAATATAACTTTAAAAGCCACAAAAATGACTGGAGAGGAAACCACAGCAATAAAATGTTGAAAGTTGAAAAGTACAAGGACTAGAGGTACATGGCTTAGCAGACCTAAGAGAAATTAAATATAAGCTAACAGTATGAAAAGTCAATTAACAAATCCTTATTTATGCTGCAAAGTTTTTAAAAAGCTAGGGAATTTGAGGCACCTGGAATTTACAGAAGTAGGGAAAAAATAGGGACTCAAACTAGAAGGAATGTTTAAAAATAGTTTTTAAGGAATAATAAGATTCCTAAGAGCTCTCTATTCTGGTAGAAGGTCTCTATTTTGATAAGTACCAAAATAGAAAACTAAAAATGTAAAAGTAACGGTTGCTTCTGAGGAGTGAAAAGTGTGGATGGACTTTATGAACCTTGTAAGTCTCAATGATGCTATGTATAAAACTGGTAAAAACCAAAATTTTAAATGTAAAAGTAAAAAATAAATGCAAATAGAAATTTTGATATTGTTCAATAACTTTACATGTACTGTCTCTCTTTTGGAGACCACTGATACGGAGGATAGATTAGATGGGGGTGAATTAAAGAGTAAAAAAAGCAGTAGTGAGACCCTCACTTAGGATGAAGAATAGGTGCTAAGACCTCACTGCCCCTAGGTCTTGGGTACATTTTACCCTCATCAGAAGTAAAGGAGAGTCACAGATGAGGTAGCACCAGCTCCCAAAGAAGTGTTCAGGTCAATCAAGAGACAAAGTACACACCCAAGTGAGATTGTGTCTCCTCTAACTGAGGTCAACTGTTACACCCCGTGTACGCCTTCAACTTGCATCACCACAGGTCAACAGGAGCCTACCCCTCCTTATCTCTGACCATCCTCAGCTTCACCACTATTACCTGCCTTGAATCTACCTGTATGCATCTCAATAACCAGCCATTTATCTCTGTGTCAGTTGCTCCAAGTTCCCCCACTTTTTGTCTCTAGGCATCTAAGGTTCCACCCAGATCTCTGTACATCACCTAGGACTCTCTTCTCCCATCTCTCCCCAGCTCCTAAAGCCCTTCCACTGTGCCCTCCAGAATTCGTGGTGCATAACAACAAAACGTCTTGTATCCTTAATCTATTCTCTAAATCTTCTCTTTGCTCTGTGCAAATCTCTGATTTTTGTTCTAAAGACACTGCTTCCTGTGTTGCTCTCTCACGGGGACTGTTTTCTTTCTCCCAAGGCTCATGTCCATGTTCAGGTGATTCCCTGTCACTCCACCCTAAAATCTCTCAGCTTTGATTCTGACATAATCCGATTATACCACCCACTGCCCCCACTGTTACTGATTTCTGTGGACCCCCAGTTATTCCCCTTTGTACTTCAATGATTTTAGCTCCTGGGTTCTTGTCACTCTTTCCAATATCAAACCTGCAAATGTAAATGTAGATTCTCCTTCCAACAGTTCCTTTTCTTCATTTCTTGAGTTTTTATCCTCCAACAATGTAATGATTTTATCTAGCACCCTACCTCAACAACTGACTTTTATGATCTTCGTCTAGATTTTGTCACTACAAAAAATTCCATAATCTCAATTTAAGCCTCCCAATTCACAACTTTTTCCTTTCATTACCTCCTTTCATCATTCCACCAGCATCCATCCACTGGCTCTGACAGAATCTCCAAATCTTTGATTCTACCACTCATCTGCTCTCCCTCATTCTGTCAATACCATCATTCACTCCCCTCCCCCAGCCAATTTAAATTCCACAGTTAACTGTAATCATGCCACTGTAGCCACTCTCTATTCTCTTTCTCCCTTCTCACTTTGATTTTTCACATGGTAAAACCATAGCCTTGGTTAGACACGACCATACACCTGTTTGGTCCCCTGGAACCCGTGTAGCTGTCTGCCTGAAAGAAAAAGCCATACCTACTCTAGTGTTATTTTAAACCCATGAGCACAAACCTCAGTGAATCCTTAACGCTACAATCACATTATATACCTCTCATCAATGTATCCTTCCACTCAACTAGATAGATATTATTTTCCTCTCTCTTTAAACCCATGTCATTTTCGTTAATCTCACCCTCAGTTGAGAACTGAATTAATCTGCTTGAGCTACATAACAAAATACATAGACTGGGTGGCTTAAACAACAGAAATTTATTTCTCACCGTTCTGGAGGTTGGGAAGTGTAAGATCAAGGTGGTGGTATGGTAGGTTACATTCTGAGGCCGCTTCTCTTGACTTGTAGGTGGCCACCATCTCACTGTATGCTCATGTGACCTTTGGCTTGTCTGTGTGTGAGGACAGAGAGAGAAAACTTTCACTCATCTTTTTATAAGGCCACCAATCCTATCATATTAAGACCCACCCTTGTGACCTCATTTAACTTGAATTACCTCCCAAAGACCCCATCTTCAAACACCATCACATTGGGAGCCAAGTAGGGCTTCAACATATGAATTGCAGGGGGAAACACAAACATTCAGTCCATAAATATAAGTTTGATCCCAATTTTGATTAGGAAATAGAAACAGAAACTTGCACAACCTCTTCTACCCACTGAGCAGCATCTGTACCCCTCACTCTTCCTCCTAGTCCATTACCAGAAATGAAGTGTCCATGCTCTTATTTAATGTCAGTGCCTACACTTGTGCACTGAACCTTATATTCTCCTGCATATTCAAGGATATGGTATCAGATCAGCTATTCTGTGTTCTCAATCTTAAGCAATCCATTTTTTCTATATCAGTTCATTTCCAGCAGGGTACAAACATGCTGCATATTTTCCCATTTTAAGAAAACCAACTCTTGACCACACACCCCTGACATTTACCACGTTCTTTCTCCTTTGCAGCAAACCTTTCTGTACGTACCTATATTTACTGTCTCCATTTCTCTCTTCCTTTCTTTTTGTTCCCTCTAATATGGTTTTTGACCATATCATTTCACTGAAGTTGCTCTCATAAAGGTCTCCAAAGTCCTCCACGTGTCTAAATCGAGTGGTCAATTTGTCCTTACTTACTTGATCTTTATCTTACCAAACTATACGCACCATTTGGCCCAGATGATCATTCCTTTCTCCTGAACACATTACCTTTACTTGGCTTCCAGGATACCAAAATCTTTTGGTTTACTTCTTACATCACTGGTGGCTTGTAAAGGGTATCTTTTGCTAGTTTGTCATCTTCTTCCTAACCACTCTATGTTGGATTTCTCCATGCATCTGTCCTTGACCTTTTCCATTTCTACCTGAAGCCATACACTCTCATGGATTAAAATGCCATCCATTTGCTAACTTCCCATATTTGTAGCTGTAGTCCAGATCTCTCTCCCGAACTTCAGAAACATGCATCCAGCTGTCAATTTGACATCTTCATTTGCATGCCCTTTAAGTAGCTTGTACTGAACATGCGCTAAATCGTGTCAAAGTGCCCTCCATAGTACTTAATAACAATTCCAAATCTCCATTCTCTCAAGCCAAGAATACTTGATGCCATTTTGACTTTTCCCCTTCTCTCACATCCCACATTAAATGTACAGGGAAATTTTATTGACTTAACGTTCAAAATATAACCATAATTTCTACCACATCCACTGCTTCCAGTCTGCACTTTGCAATCATTCTTTGTTACCTGGATTACTGCCATAGATTCCCCAAGAGTCTTCCTACTAAGACCTTGCTAGTCATTTACACTCTATTCTCAATTCAGAAGCCATGGGAATTCCTTTAAAACCCAAGTCAGATCATGTTATTCTTCTATTCAAAACCCAGCAATGGTTTCCCATAACCTGGTACAGAAAAACATAGTCTTTACAATCTCCTAGAAGGCCCTATTATTTCTCTGAACTCATATCTCCCCTGATCCCTTCCTGGTCACTCGCAATCATTGTTGTTCATCAAAGACAATAGGCTGCTTTAGCCTTAGGTCATTGACTTTACCTATACCCACTGCCTGGACCACTCTTCCTGAATATTCACTTGCCTAAATCCTTCAACTACTTCAACCCTTTCTTCAATATCACCTGCTGAGGAGATCCGTCCTGACTATCTTATGTAGTTTTGAATCTTGACAACCCCTGCCCTATAACACTCACAATCCCTTATCCTACTCTATGTTTTTCTTTATCCATCAACATTTTTCTCCTTCTAACATACCAAATAATTTACTTATGTGTGTCTATGACATGTTTTACTTACTTGATAGCCTTGTCATTTAGTGACTATTTCCTTCTGCTAGTGTGTACATTCTGCAAGGTAGGGATTTTTGTCTTGTTCAACAATATCTGCAAAAGCCTAGAGCAGTGCCTGGCACATACTAGACACTCAAAAAATAATTTCTGGGAGGATAAACTAATATTGAAATAGCATAAATTAATAGACTAAAAATGCCCAACTGATGTAGCTGACTAAAGAAATCTAACTGGGGATTTCAATAAATTAGAGGTTTAGCAATGTGAAGGTTTAACACAGGAGAGACGAAATAAGAGAACTCCCCATTTACAGAGCAACTATGAAGTAAAATGGGCTCAGCTGGGAATATGGATAAAATCTGCAATTACAAAGTCTCACATCTTGTCCAAATAACCGGTTGCCATGCAACCTCAGCCAACTGAGCGCTTAGCCAAATAATAATAATAATAATAATAATAAGCTTGGAAACAGACTCTGAAATCTCCTGACATGGCATAAATGATTTCCCACTGGTTAACCATTTTTAACATTTAAGGTTTTAAAAGTAGGTATTAAATGACAAAATTAACCTAACGCACAATAGTTATAATTCTGTCTTAAGAAATAATTTTCATAAATTTTATGTTTTATATTTATGTAACTTTTAAGATCGTTTTGCTTATTTCAGGAGTAAATTAGTTTTTAATTTCAATTTAAAATGTTTACATGAGTAATTGTTTTAGACTCATAATTTTAACTTGAAATTCCACTTGGTTTACAAAAATTTAGACCTTAAAAAATTAGACTCCCAATGCATAAGTTTAATTTATTACCCTTCCAACAATTATTTTGGTACATAGGAATTTTATTTTTATTTGGGGTGAGTAAAATGATGCCCCCAAAATGAGAATCAAATACATGAAAATTATAAATTATTTTTAAATATTAAAATGTTTTGAATTACTTTGTAAAATTGGCCTAATGTGATCATTGAAATCTATTCAGTTTATCAGGAGAATGATGAGATAAGTAGTTGAACTTAAAAGCTTGATGATGGATAAGAGCCTTAGAGCTTCTCATTTGAAATCTAATAAACAGATTATTAATTTTAAAAATAAAGTAGTTCTAAAAACAATAAAAATTTTAAAAAAGCAGTTCTGAACTAATCTTTCCTGTGCTTCAAAATATGCACACTTTATGAAAAACCTCACATTGATATAAATGAGTTAAACAAAAAGTTGTTGGAGTAATGTTATTTTGAATAAAGAAGAAGAGGAATAGTGAGAATGAGAGGCCAGTATTGGGTGAAGAAAGTGAACCCCAGGGTGGAAGTGGAGTTAACATTATTTGTACCACATATACTCAGCCCAACAATTTCAGCTGTAAGCTACCATGGACAGTTGCCCTATACATTGTCAACAGTCCACCTCAAGTGCCAGCCACATCTCCACTTTGCTGCTCAGGAATTTTTTGCAAAGTCATAGGACTTCGCTATAAAACTAAAACAAAAATATAGACTATGATACAGCCAGGGACCACCCTCAACTAATTGGAAGATGTGAATTAGTTGATAAATGTCTCCTCAACCTCGTATTCATCCTTGGAATAAATCTTTAGAGGCTCCAGTATGGCAGTAATCAACAAAGCTGGCATTTCCTTCTACCATGTCTTACTTTCTTCTGCCTCCTGGGATCACCTTCCAAATAAACTTACTTGTCCTAAGTCCTGTCTCAGGCTTTTCCTGGGATGAAAGGCAAGATAGGACAGTATATTGAGGTACTCTCAGGAAGACTTCCACTTCTAACCAAGCTGAAGGAACAGTGACTGGATTTACACGCCTAGTTGACACAACCAAAAACTGAACAAGAAACAAGAGTTTTCAAGATATTAAACATCAGACAATGAAAGACAGTGATCCCTAATGGATGAGAAATAAATGAAGTGAGACGTACAGTCACCCTAGTTTACAAAATTCAATCTATGTGTCCCTCTTACTGCATCTCACCTGTCCTCAGAGCCACAACCGCTCAGAATTCCCCAGGTGTGTTCCCTAATAACATGGAACATTCATTTTTCACAATAAAATTTATGTCATTTAGGAAATTACCAATAAATGCCTGAAATGTTCTATAATAATTTTCTAGATGTTTCTTCCTATATCCATCCAGTTGTATGACTGTTCAGCCATGAGAATGAGATTCTTCCATTGATATCATTTTCGCTTCCTTACCTGCAGTTTTTGGAGGGGAATTCTCAGTAATTTTGTTAATACCTAATCAGTAACATTTACTGAACCCTTATCATCTTCCAGGCCCCATTCCAAGTACTTTGTAGATATTAATCCCCCTTGAAAGACATGACATTATTTTCGTTTTCTAGAATGTAATACCAAGAGACAGAGAGGTTAAGCTAAAACGGGATTCAAATCTGGGGAGTCTGGATCCAGAGGCCACACTTAAAACTACAACACAGGTTGAGTCTCTGAATCCCTTCTAAACCATGGCTCTAGTAACCAGTAACAGTCATATATCCTCACTCCTTCCCCGCAGATCTCCTTATTTAGATGCCTCTTCTAAAGCAATTAGGATAAAGGACACATTCTTTTGTTTTTCCCTGTGGTCTCCAGGGAAAATCTTTTCTTCTTTCAGGTCCTAATAATACTGAAGTTGTTCTCTGATACTTTTAAAGGTTTTTTTTTTCTTTGTTTGTTTTAGTTTTGTGTTTATTTGAAACATTTTTAAATTCTTTTTGATAGATGTTCTTCCGCTATTGCTCTGTCAATGAAATTCCTAACGGAAAAGAACTCTGGTCATAATATTTCTTTCATGATTGGGGGAGGAGACACTCTGAATTTATAATGATTTCTTTCAGAATTTTTCTCCCTCTCCATCCATGTGGTTACTTCAGCATCTCCAAGTCCTCTGTGCTTTAGTGTATAAATAAAATGACTCAGGTCCAATAACAGGGGTTGGTTAGGGGGTAAATTTCAACTGATTATCTATAGTTTCCAACTCAGAGCCCTGACTCTCCTGATTCCCCCAACTCACTTTAACTTTTCTCTAGCAACAGTACCTTCCCTTCACCCTGCGATTACCTGATGTCATACACAGTCACTTTTAATCTTGATTTCTGGCAAGCATCACTCTCATGAGGCAGTTTTGAGAAATAGACTTTTATTGAAGATTCAGGGAGTAACACTAGAGCTTAAAGTTACAAAGATTCCTCACTTATAGGATTTCTCCTAGGCTTCGATGTGAGCTGTGTGTTGGGTGGGGAGAAGATCTTGTGTTAATAATACTGCTTAGTATTAGTATTAGTATTAGTACACAATTAGTATTAGTACACAATTGAGATACTCCTTATGAGTTTCTTTACCTGGAAGTTTCTTCCATGTGGTCACTGTGTTTAGACCTCAAGAAATTCTAAGGCAATCCCTGATACATGGTGGGTCTGTAATAATTCTTGGACGAAATTAAAAAGACATCATGAATGAATGAATGAATAAGTAAATAAACAAATAAACTGAAGGAAGAATCTGAGTTTCCTGCAGCCCACTTGTGCTTTAGATTTATAGGTTCCCTTTAAGAACTGTGATTTTTATGTATGAAAACTATGATCATTTTCCTGTAAGATAACTGTGCCATTTCTCTGTAGTTTGAAAAACAGATGGACTTTCATTGCAGCAGTGGAAGCATCATACTTCCAATTGGCAACTATCTGACCCTCCATTTAGGGCAAATATGAGTTGGAACAGAAGATATTTAGCCATGGAAGAGCAAGAATGTGAACTATTTAAGCATGGAAGGGGAAGTAATAACTTCCACAAACTGAGATGTGGAGAACAGAACACACTCTGTCTCTCAGGTCCTCTGTGGAATTGGATGGTTGGGACTATTAGTGTGCATAGAGGAGACTCAAGCCCACAGGGAAGTCTCTGCTGGTCACGAAGTTCATTGGTAGCATCTACTTACAATAGCCAGGATACTTACTGATGTATTTTTCACAGAATCATGAAGTCATTTCCAGCTCTACTTGTTTTTCTCCTCACAAGAGAAGTGTAGAGATATGACCCCAATTGTTAATGTTACTAATTAAGCATAGGCAGCTAATGTGCAGACTTACCCTTCTTTATATTAACATTTGTAAGCAATGTGGATAGATCTCAACCCCTTACAAGTGCTTCCGTATTAGAGAGGAAAACATAATAAAACTTTTAGCATCATATTTTCTATTCCAAATCACAATAAACATTCACTATGACACCCAACTTTTAGGCCAGCTGTATATAATAAAATATGTATTTTGTAAAAGAAAGGAGACTATGGCACATCTTGAGGATGTCTCACCTATTTAAGTATCTTTTATGGTTACGTGTGAACAAATATTGTTAAAGCCTGAAAAGCATGCACACTTTGTCAGGCCCTCCTCTTCCATTTGACGGAGGACCAATAGAAGCTTAGGGAAAAGTGATAAATCTCAGCTAACTTCATCCAGAATATACTCTACATTCTATATTCACATTGTAAAAACAGCTATAGGAGAAGGGCAAATTCTAACAGAAGTTTGAAGAAGATGAAAAATTACAAATTACTAAAAAATTCCTAAAACATCAACTTTCTATAAAGCTTCAGTGAAGCAATCTATGGCAGTAACTTTTTCTATGAAGGTACTCCCATAGATTAATGAGGAAAAGAGGCAGTGTAAGCATGGATATTCACCAAATTTTTCTGGCATTGAGAGCCCATAAACCCAACTTCCTGACAATTACTGTTGAACCCTGTAGGAAAGAGAGTTCCCAATTTCTTTTAAAGTTTGAAGAAATTGAACCTAGAAAGAGAAGGTAAATTGGTTATGCTTTCCTTAATAGTCAAGATAATCCAGATTGATGATAGATCAATATTGTGTTCAATTGATTTGGTTGGTTACAAGATTGATGATGATAGATAGATAGACAGATCTCAATGAGAAAATCCAAAAAAGATGTAAGGAAGATGTTGGTCAACTTGAACATAATGTGACAAAATTGTCAAATAGATTCCTAGTTTAATTCATAAAATCATGTAAACATTTACAAAGGCTGTTTACAATGTACAATCTGGAAGTTGTGATACTACACCCCTCACTTATATCCATGTTAAAATTCTTAGCATCCATATTTGACTCCACCAGGACACCTCTATGGGCATCCAAACCAGCAATTACTGATGTTATTAAAAGCTAACTGGCTTTCCCAAATATATTTTTCTTGCTCAAAATAAAGTCACGGAGAGAGTACTCCATTATGTGGAAGATTTGGAAGGGCAGAAGTGCATCTTCCATTTGGGAGAATCATTTTGGATAAAATATATCCTTACCTTATATTCAGGTACACGTTATAGTTATGAACCCCCCAAAAATGTTTTGGCACCTATTCTTTGGAGAACATTTTGTTTGGAACCATGGGACAAAGCGAGCCATGCTACCAAAAGCATTTAAAGGCAAATGAATATGTTACTATATATAAAATAGATAATCAATTAAGGACCTACTGCTTAGCATAGAGATCTCTATTTAATATTCTGTAATGACCTATATGGAAAAAGAATATGAATAAGAATAGATATAAGTATATGTATATATATAACTAAATCACTTTTCTGTCCACCTGAAACTAACATAACATTGTAAATCAACTGTGCTCCAATATAAAATAAATTTAAAAAAATAAATTATATACCTACACACATTAAGAAAAAGGCAAGTGGAAGAAATAACCATGACGTGTTAGGTAACTTGATAATGTCTGCATTTTAAGATTTATTGAGTCATCATATTCAATATAAATTGGAAGAGTCAGAGCCTAGGGGTAGGAAAAGCAATTGAAACCAAAGTGCATTGGTCCAAGATGAATCATATGAAATTCTAGACTATGATAGTGAGGGGAAAGGAAAAAGAAAGAACTGAATTTAATTTACAGAGTGTAAAAGCAGCAATAATTAGACAGATAACTTATTGGGAATACATAGAGCAAACGAGCAAAAAGCTAAAAGGGTCTGATTTTTCTAGTCTGAGACATTGACATAGCTGCTGTTTTTAATATGAATGAAGGAAACTTCTGTAATAACCTATTAGCACCTCCATAAGAGCTGGGAATTGATTGTTGGGTTCTGTCACCTCCTGGGAAAAATTAGTCCATTCATAGTGAAAAATTGAGAGGAAGAGATATAAACAGACTCAATAATTATTTTTCTGTGAAAATAATTGTGCAAAAATTTGAGTTCTAAAAGAAATTTTATTTACTCAGGTTTTTCTAGGTATAATTTACATTTAGTAAAGTTCACCTTTTTTAGATATTCAGTTCAAAGAGTTTTGAACATACCGCCAGCAAAATTGAAATATAATTTCCATTTTTCCAGAAAGTTTCTTTATACCACTTTGTAATCAATCCTTTTCCCCCATCCGATTTCTGTCTCTATAGTTTTGCTTTTTCTAAAAGGTCATATAAATGAAATAATACACCAGTTTTTGTGCCTTTTTCTCTTAGCATAGTGCTTTTGACCTGCATAATGCTGTTGCATGTATTAGTATTTTTTTCCTCTTATTGTACTATATAAGTACACCATAATTTGTTTATTTGTTTATCTACCAAGTAGTTGATGGATATTTAGCCTGTTTCCATTTCTGGTATTTATGAAAAGAGCTACTATAAACATTCATGCATAGAAATTTTTACAGACATATGCTATGGTTTTTGTTTTTTGAGTAAATACCCAGGAGTGATATGCTGGATCAAATGATAAAGATATGTTTGACTTATCAGAAACTGCAAAATTATTTTCTAAAATGATTTAAATATTTCAGAAACCTAATTCTAAAACCTAAAACTATACAATTTCCAAAAGAAAACATGGGAGAGAATCTTTATAACTTTAGGTTAGGCAAAGATTTTAGATAGAAGAGGAGAAGCACCAATCATTAAAAAATTATAAATTAGAGTTAGTCAAAAATAAACTTTTTGTCTTTGAAGGACACTGTTAAGAAAATGTAAAGATAAACTACAGACTGGGAGAAAATATTTGCAAAACACATACTGATAAAGGATATGTATCCAGACTGTATAAAGAAATATCATAACTCAATAATAAAACAGCCTGATAAAACTTGGGCAAAATATTTGAATAAATACTCACCAGAGAAAATATATAGATGGAAAATTGGAACATGTAAAGATGTAAAGATTTTCAACATTATTAGTTATTAGGGAAATACAAATTAAAACCATAATTAAATACCACTATATAAATTTTAGATTGCATTTTTATTTTTTTAAGATTTTATTTTATATTGGAGTGTAGTTGATTAACAATGTTGTGTTAGTTTTAGGTGTACAGAAAAGTTATTCAGTTACACATATACATGTATCCACTCTTTTTCAAATTCTTTTCCCATTTTGGTTATTACAGAGTATTGACCAGAGTTTCTTGTGCTGTATAGTAGGTCCTTGTTGGTTATCTATTTTAAATATAGTAGTGTGTATATGTCAATCCCAATCTCCCAGTTTATCCCTCCCCCACCTTCCCTCCTAGTAACCACAAATTCATTCTCTAATTCTGTGAATCTCTTTCTGTTCTATAAATAAGTTCATTTGTATCATTGTTTTAAGGTTCCACATATAAGTGATATCATATGATATTTGTCTATGTAAGTGATATCATATGATATCAGTCTCTGCCTGCCTGACTTCATTTAGTATGATAATCTCCAGGTCCATCCAAGTTGCTGCAAATGGCATTATTTCATTCTTTTTAATGGCTGACTAATATATATGTATATATATACCACATCTTCTTTATAGATATATATATTCTATATATATAGATATATATATTCTATATAGAATAGATATATATATTCTATCTATATATACACATATATATTCTTTTTAATGGCTGAGTAATATATATATATATATATATATATATATATCACACATTTTTTATCTATTTCTCTCTCTATATACATATAGGT
>NC_041221.1:30937039-30941704 GCF_002837175.3 Physeter macrocephalus | reverse complement strand
TAGTTTTCTCTGGATATATGCCCAGGAGTGGGATTGCTGGATCATATAGTAGCTCTATTTTTAGTTTCTTAAGGAACCTCCATACTGTTCTCCATAGTGGTTGTACCAATCTACATTCCCACCACCAGTGTAGGAGGGTTCCCTTTTCTCCACATCCTCTCTAGCATTTATTGTTTGTAGACTTTTTTTTGTTTTTGCGGTACGCGGGCCTCTCACTGTTGTGGCCTCTCCCGGTTGCGGAGCACAGGCTCCAGACACGCAGGCTCAGCAGCCATGGCTCACGGGCCCAGTCGCTCCGCGGCATGTGGGATCTTACCGGACCGGGGCACGAACCTGTGTCCCCTGCATCGGCAGGCGGACTCTCAACCACTGTGCCACCAGGGAAGCCCTATTGTTTGTAGACTTTTTGATGATGGCCATAGAATGTAGATGGAGATGAAGGGCAACTAGAATGTTTCTAAAGCTTGACCTCTTTATATTTTGTTTCTAACAGTGGATTGATACTTGGGATAGAATCATCTTCATTTGAGAGACAGGATCTTTTCCTCTATAATATTACCCAGGAACCATCTTTTAGAATCAAGCAGACGAAATTCTCCCATTTTTAGCAACCTTGTTTGGCATAAAACACTTTTCTGAAGACATTGATAATAGTTGGAAATCAAGTTCCTCCTAACTACTGTCTATAATAAATATATTCAGCTTGAAAGAGAAATGGAGACAGAGACAGAAAGGGACAGATAGGAAAAGAAAGAGGAAATAGGAAGAGAGGGAGGCAGAGAGGAAAGCAGAAAATGAGAGAGAGACAGAGAAAATAGATTACATCCTAGCCAAGATGCTAACATTGGGATTTTGAACCTGTGGTCCTGAACCCTCCAAATACAAAAGGGAAATTTTAAAGTTTTAAAACTATGTCACTGTTATAGATTGTCTTATATCCAGATTGATACCATTAGAGATTTACTATTTTTCACTTATCTTTTCTAAAACAGATCTTTGGGATGCAGATTATATTTCGTGTCTGTCTCTACTCAATGCATTGAGCAATAATTGCATGCTCAAAAAGGCAAGTTAAGGCCTCTTTATTGTATGGATATCAAACCCTGAAATCACTAAATTAAGAGTTCTGATTAAAAGACTCCTTTTCTATATACTTAACCCTCATCAAAATAAATGCTTCTGCCTGAACTGAATTTGGTAAGAGCGGTTTGTTTGGTCAGTTATATAACCCTCCATTTGCTTTGCCTACATATGTCCTACTGACACTCACTGCCAGGCTAAGCAGAATTTAGATCAGGAATTTGCAGAGTCAGTATTAAAAAGCAGCAAGTGAGCAGCAGGTTCAGCTTCTGGTAAAGACCCAGGTCACAGGGGTGGGCTGGGTCAGCCAGGGGTCAAGGAAATACAGAGCCAAGTGGGGCAGATGCCAATTTCCAAGGTAAAGAGCTGTAGCCAAGAAGCCATCCAGAGCCCAGGAAACCTCCACAATGATACAAGGCAGGCAACAGTTTCTAGAGAGATCGAATTCTTCAGGATGCTCCAGGAAACCTTTATACGTTAACATGTCTGAACAAATTCCTATTCTATAATATTGTAAATATATTATGTTCACTCTAAAACCCTGGGCTTACTGTGGATCTTTCTGCTGTTGTTTTGGTTGTTTATAATGATTATTTTCTCCATTAATGAGCACAAATACGGAGAAATAATTTTATTATAATTTTATATCTTCATTGTGCCTTCTTTCAACCAGATAATTGCAAGCTCTTTATATTCATGTAATATTTACTTTTGCTTGTCTATCCTGGCCACATTTGTATATTGCAAGATTAGATACTTGATAAAATATTTTTTGACTAAATGTTTTCACTCATATTTAGACAGGTAATTTTATATAGGAAAATAGAGGTATATTAGGAGACAATTTGAATTCCAGCATTTTCTCAGCATAGCTTGAGATTTTACTTAAATTTTATGAACCTCGGTTGCCACATCTGCAAAATATAGCTAAATAAATATAGCTACCTGAACATAGGAGATTAAACCAACATATTATCTCATAGCCATAAAAATTGAATAGACATTTTGGAAGAATAGGAGAGTTCTACATTAGTTTTTGAAGGAATTGAATTCTCAGTCCTGAATCTTCCAATATGAAGCTGTAGGAAATATAGAAAGCATTTATATATAAGTGCATTTCCAGAGACTGAAAAAAGAAGGCTTCAGAACAAACAGAGCCATTAATCCCACCCATTTCAATGAGATGCATAACAAATTGTTCTCCATCACTGTGGAACCACAGATCTTGGACATAATTTATGTTAACTCTATGACTTACATTAATATTGTCAAACCACATCCTGATGTATGAGACTTTAGAATGCCTTAGAAAGAAATTCCTGGAAGAAGGAGAGCATATAGAAAAATCAAATTAATTGTTACAGGAACCCAATTTCACATCCCAGTTTTGTGATGACATGTAGATCTAGTTATATGTCTTCTTTCCAAGGTACTTTTTAAATAGTACATGTAAGAAAAATGAAGGGAAAGAAATAAAGACATTATACAAGAGGCATGTACTATCAATGGAAAAATATGGAAAATTCCTTGACATCAAGTGGATAACACTCATTACTGAACTCAAGCAGAGGAAAGTAACCCTAAAGAATAAGTGTAATATATTTTTCAACAAAATAACCCAAAATTTAGGGTTGAAAGAGGAAGTGACAGGGAGGCCATGTGGAAGACTGCAGAGAAATTTCAAGAGTTCTGTCCTCCCTAAACATATCTGACTGTAGCATGGACACTTAGGTTGCTTCCATGTCCTGGCTATTGTAAATAGAGCTGCAATGAACATTGTACATGACTCTTTTTGAATTATGGTTTTCGCAGGGTATATGCCCAGTAGTGGGATTTCTGGGTCATATGGTAGTTCTATTTTTAGTTTTTTAAGGAATCTCCATACTGTTCTCCATAGTGGCTCTATCAATTTACATAAGGAGACAAAACACCTGTATGCAGAAAACTATAAGACACTGATGAAAGAAATTAAAGATGATACAAATAGATGGAGAGATATACCGTGTTCTTGGATTGGAAGAATCAACATTGTGACAATGACTATACTACCCAGAGCAATCTACAGATTCAAAGCAATCCTTATCAAACTACCACTGGCATTTTTCACAGAACTAGAAGAAAATATTTCACAATTTGTATGAAAACACAAAAGACCCTGAATAGCCAAAGCAATCTTGTGAAAGAAAAACGGAGCTGGAGGAATCAGGCTCCCTGACTTCAGATATACTACAAAGCTACAGTAATCAAGACAGTATGGTACTGGCACAAAAACAGAAATATAGATCAACGGAACAGGATAGAAAGCCCAGAGATAAACCCACGCACATGCGGTCACCTTATTTTTGATAAAGGATGAAAGAATATACAATGGAGAAAAGACAGCCTGTTCAATAAGTGGTGCTGGGAAAACTGGACAGCTGCATGTAAAAGAATGAAATTAGAACACTTCCTAACACCATACACAAAAATAAACTCAAAATGGATTTCCTTCTTCTTGAATAGAGTGTGAGTCTCTCATTCTACGAAAAACCTATCCCACTACATGTTTTCTGTAGTCTATCTCCTCAAAAATGTTGAATGGCAGGAACAATAAAAAAAATTAATATTTTAAATAAGTATAATACATTTGAAAATCTGATTTTTAAAAATGCTAAGAAAATAGCAACCTTCTTGCAACCATTCCCAAGAATATATAGAGAAAAAAATATATAAATGAGAAAAAAGTAATCATAGAGACAAAGAGGGTTAAAATGTTGTAGAGGAATAAAGTATAACATTATACCAATAAATTTATAAATACAAATATATTATTGGAAAAAATAAATAACTAACATCACCTAATAAAATACTACTGAGAAAGCCTACAAAGACCAATAAGAAAAGCACCTGACTCATAACTTTATAGGTAGGTTTTGGCAAAGGGTCAAGTTTTCATTTTACTCCAGAGCATAGAAAACATGAGACCCTTCAAACATTTTTTATGAAGCTGTTATAACTCTAATGTTCAATGAACAAAGATAGCATAAAAACTGTGATACATCAACATCACATACATATACATGATTTATTAATATCTTAAAGGTATTAGTTCATAAAATCCAACAGAAGTAAAATAATACTTTACCAAGAATAGTGCTCATTTGTTCCAGGAAGATAAGAGTAGTACAATATTGAGAAATCTAGTGATGTAATTTATCGTGTTACACATTAATGGAGAATGCTAAAATAAGGCATTTAACAAAATTAAGCATTCATTACTAATCAACACCTACACTTATCATTTCTATTAGTAATTGATGTTCAATAAGCCCTTGTCGGTGCAATTTGTTAAGAAAGATGTTAGCTGTATAAATTTTGAAAGGAAAGAATAAATATTATATGAAAATCATCTAACTAGAAGGCCAAAATGTATTAAGTGAAAAATATTAGAATAAGGTTTTACTAGGTTGCCAGATTTTTAAAAAGTAAATACAAAAATCAATAGCACTTAATTTAGGTAACAATTATCAATTATATCATATTAAAATATTTTTAAATTCTATATAAAATCTAAGGTTAGACCTAACATGAAATACACAGTCCCAA
>NC_041221.1:30908991-30935406 GCF_002837175.3 Physeter macrocephalus | reverse complement strand
GAGGCCACAGCAGTGAGAGGCCCGTGTACAGAAAAAAAAAAAAAAAAAAAACATGAAAAGACCTGCAAAAAGCAATTCACAAAACTAGCCAGTAAACAAATAGTAAGATGACAAACCTTAAATAATAAATAAATGTAGAACAATGAGATATTTTTCATGCATCAGAGTAGCAAAGATCAAAATATTTAACCAGTTGAAGATGAGAGGGACAAAGAATTCTCAACTAATTAAAGAGGGTCAATTGGTACAGCATTTTTTTATATTAGAGTATAGTTGATTTACAATGATGTGTTAGTTTCAGGTGTACAGCAAAGTGATTCAAAAGTGATTTTAAGCATTCATTACTAATCAACACCTACACTTATCATTTCTATTAGTAATTGATGTTCAATAAGCCCTTGTCGGTGCAATTTGTTAAGAAAGATGTTAGCTGTATAAATTTTGAAAGGAAAGAATAAATATTATATGAAAATCATCTAACTAGAAGGCCAAAATGTATTAAGTGAAAAATATTAGAATAAGGTTTTACTAGGTTGCCAGATTTTTAAAAAGTAAATACAAAAATCAATAGCACTTAATTTAGGTAACAATTATCAATTATATCATATTAAAATATTTTTAAATTCTATATAAAATCTAAGGTTAGACCTAACATGAAATACACAGTTCCAAGACAAAAGGCAAAAAAAGAAAAAAGAAAATTAACTCAAAAGAATTTTGAATAAATGAAAGGATAGATTTTTTGTACCATGAAACACCCAATATTATGAAAATACTATTTGCCAAATATTTATATAAATTCAGTGTGGGTTCAATCAAAATTGCTGCTATATTTTCTAGAAATATATTTATCTTTCTTGTTCTAAAGTTCACCTCCAATAGTAAATCATTGGCATTAGCAATAAAACATTGATTTTAAAAAAGGTTGTTAAAACCTACATCAAATCATGGAAGGTGCCTCTTGAAATACTCCCATGGCTGGTTCTTGTTTAAATCTGAATTCTTTCTTTTTTTTTTTTTTTTTTTTGCGGTATTCGGGCCTCCCACTGTTGTGGCCTCTCCCGTGGTGGAGCACAGGCTCCGGACGCGCAGGCTCAGCGGCCAAGGCTCACAGGCCTAGCCGCTCCAAGGCATGTGGGTTCTTCCCAGACCGGGGCATGAACCCGTGTCCCCAGCATTGGCAGGTGGACTCTCAACCACTGCACCACCAGGGAAACCCCTAAATCTGAATTCTTTACCATGTTAAACAAGACTGTATTTTTCCATCTCCTGCATTTTCATCCAGTACTACACATTCCCTCAGAGCTGCAATCTCCTCTTCTCCTGCGGGTAGCAAAATAATGGCCCCCCCAAAGAGGTCAATGTCCTCATTCCTGGAATTTGTGGATATGTTCAGTTATGTGACAAAAGAGATCAAGATTGCAGATGGAATTAAGGTTGCTAATCAGCTGAACTTTTCCAGAAGCATCCTGTCTAAAGCAGCCTTGTGACACTCCATCGTATTAGTTTTATAGAATTTAGCTCAATTTGTAATACATTTTTCCTTTATTTGCTTGTTACAATCCATCTTCTTCACTGTTCCATACAAGCAAGGGCCTTATCTTTCTTGCTCCATGCTACATTTCCAGATCCTCACACAGCGCTTAATACATGTAAAGAACTGAGTAAATGAATGAATATACTATGACGTCACAAAAATAAAATCATATGATAATGACACAGAATATGTAGAGATCAATAGATAAGAGCCCAGAGCCAGGAGAAAAGACTTATGAAACTACAGAATATAATAGAGATTTTATTTAAAATCTGTGAGTTAAAAAGTGGAATAGCTAATGTATTGTGTATAGAAATTAAAGCAACCATCTTCTAAAGTTTTACATAATCTATTGCTATGCTCAAAAATAAAATCCAGATAAACTGAAGACGTAAGTGTAAAAACAAAAAGAATATTTTTATAACTTTAAAATGAAAAAGGCCTTTCTAATAATGACAAGAAACCCAGAAACCACTAAGAGAAAACATTGATTCATTTGAGAACCTAATAATTTAAATGCTCTAAGAGCAAATAGCCCCATAAAACAAATTAGAAAACTCCATAAACAAAATTAAAAAACAGTGAAAGAAATTTTTCTGAATTCAGCAGAAATATATTAACAGTCCTAGTTTTAAAAATGGAAAAGAACATGAACAATTCACAGACTTTCTAATAAACATGAAAAAGGGGCTTCCCTGGCAGCGCAGTGGTTGAGAGTCCGCCTGCCGAGTCAGGGGACACGGGTTCGTGCCCCGGTCCGGGAAGATCACACATGCCGCAAAAAAAAAAAAACATGAAAAGACCTGCAAAAAGCAATTCACAAAACTAGCCAGTAAACAAATAGTAAGATGACAAACCTTAAATAATAAATAAATGTAGAACAATGAGATATTTTTCATGCATCAGAGTAGCAAAGATCAAAATATTTAACCAGTTGAAGATGAGAGGGACAAAGAATTCTCAACTAATTAAAGAGGGTCAATTGGTACAGCATTTTTTTATATTAGAGTATAGTTGATTTACAATGATGTGTTAGTTTCAGGTGTACAGCAAAGTGATTCAAAAGTGATTCAGATATATATATGTATATGTATATGTATGTATAGTATATGTATATATGTATATGTGTATGTATATATATATATTCCTTTTCAGATTCTTTTCCCATATAGGTTATTACAGACTACTGAGTAGAGTTCCCCGTGCTATACAGTAGGTTCTTGTTGATTATCTATTTTGTATATAGTAGTGTGTATATGTTAATCCTAAACTCCTAACTTAGCCCTCCCACCCACATTTCCCCTTTGGTAACCATAAGTTTGTTTTCTATACTTTGCAATAAGTATCATGCCTTCTCTTTGGATTAACAATTTCACTTTTAGTGATTACATACAAATTTACTCAAAGTTATGGAAACAGAATACTCATACTCGTCACAGGAGTGCTTGTAATTACAAGAAGGGAGGAAGAGCTGAAAAGAAAAAGGAAGGGAAGAAGAGAGAAAGAAAGAAAGCTTAAGATGCAATTACAGAGCAGCATATGTAGAAAAAATTTCCCCAGGTTTTCGTGCACATATATTGTATAAAAGTCTGAAAGAACACATACCAAAATTTTAACCATGCTTGTATCTGGAGATTTGAAAAGGGAATCAAAAAGACTCGACTAAACATTCTTTTTATGAGGTTTTTTTTTTTTTTCTGGCAATGCAACAATCCATTACAAAACCTGTTTAATATACTACCTCTTTGAGTAAGAGAAATTAGTGAATAATAATGATCAAATTTGTGAACGTGAAAACAGTGTAGGACTTCTGAAAATGGCAAAGGAGAATGACCACTAAATTTCCTTAGGAAACTCTATGGACAACAACAGTTCCACAAAAATACTCTACAATTTGGTATCTATTATACAGGAAATTAAGTTAAATTATTTTTTTCTATTTCATAATTGCCATTTTTCTATTTTTCAGATACACATTACTTCCTTTCCTCCACTCTAGTGCCCAAAATGGTTGGGAAAAAAGAGTCAGAATACCAGTCTCACCTTTAGCAAGGAGTTAACCCCATAGGTCAAAATCTAATAAGACAAATCCGAGCTACACAAAAATGTTTTGAGGCATTTTTCATGTAAAAATAGTGAAATTGAAGCACATTAAACAAGTCCTCTCTGACGTTTAAAACAACCTAGGAACAAGTTGACAATCGTACATGTTTAGTCCGGAAGCATAAAGAAACAGTCCCCATGGAACTAAACTTAGACCAGGGGGAGAAAAACATAGCAGACAAATTATCTCCCTCTCTTCCTCCAGAAGGACTGTCATGATACCCGGTAGATCATGCCATCTCTTCAACAAGAGTTCTGCCAAATCAAACATCATTGTCCTGATGTCAAACAATGGCTAGCTCGGTAACCACCCCCTCATCTTTGCTCTCTGCATTTCCTGTCTCACTCCCCTTTTCTCTCTCTTCTGCCTCTCTGAGACTACGCTGTCCATGAAAAGTCCTAATACATAAACATTTGGCTAGCACCCTGCTTTCTACAAAAGTATGTTGCCTTTCTAGAGATATGATATAAGATTTACATCTGCGTGGGTTTCTTCTGTTTAAGATGCAAAAACTAAATTTTCACTAATTAAACTAATTAAGCTATATTGAATTTCATTTCTATGTCTTAATTATCAAAATTCAGCTCTGTGTCCTTAGACAAGCCAATTAATTGCTCTGGAACTTAATTTCCTAATTTATAAAATTCATTTTCTCCTTAGTAAACATTTATTTCACTTATGCTATGCTCCTGATGTTTTACTAAATACTATTAATAAAAAGATAAATATTACTAGTCAAGAAACTCAGTATTCTAGATAGACAAATACATCAGAAATCACGATACAATGTGCTAACTGTAGTGAGAGAGTTATTTGAAAGATTATGGGTACAAGAGAAGGAGGATCTAATCCAGCCCTAGGGCTTTGAAAAGGCTAATATCTTCCTCGATGAATCAATATCTCTGAAGATTCCTAAAGGCTACGTAATAGCTGAGAAACCATGTTAGAAAGAGCAGTCTAGGCAAAGAGAATAGCATAAGAAAAAAGCCCCTGAAAGTAATCTGTTTATGAAATATACAATATATTACTGAAAAAGAAAAGATGAGTAAGGAGGAGACAAAAGTAGACAAGGCTGGTTGTACCTTTAAGAGCTTGGGCTCTACTGAAAATGACAGGGAGGCAGTGAAGGATCCTAAGTAAAAGAATGACATGGTTGCGTTAACAGTTCTTGATAGTCTTTTCTAACTCAAAATTCTATGATTCTATAACCCTGCATCCTCCTAATAAGATCGAGATTAAAAGTGGCATTTGGTTGAAGTTATAAAGATCCTATGGTAGTTTGTTAGTAACTGTGTATTAAATGAAAATTATTGTTTGGTAATGTAAAATCAATCCCATATGCCTGGTTTCATGAGACCACATCTGGAAGGCTGTTCTTACTTGGGGGCAATATATTTTAGGAAAAATGTTGTTAATCTGACAATATCCAAAAAGTGTCCAAGATTATGAAGGATTTAGAAAACCATTTCTGGAGAAGCAAGTACTTTCTGTCTTCAAATTTTAAACAGTTGTTATAAGAAAGAAAAACAGACATAGGCTGTATAGCCTACAGAGTAAAGATATATATGTAATCTCTGAGCAAGTTGTAAGAAGGAAATTCCAGTTTAGTATATGAAAACAAAATTTGACACAATATATGTTTTACAAGAGGGAATAAATTATCTCTTTACATACAACTTCAAGCAGAAGTTAAAAACTATCTCTTCTAAAACTGGTGCTACTCTCTGAACAGGGCATGAAACAGTAACTTGCCTTCTCATCATAAAAACAGAACAAAACAAATCAAAACCTTGCCCTCTCACCCTAGAAAACTGGGAAAAACATATGAAAGAGTTGAGTTTAGACACACGTATTTGCCATGTATACGTGCATAAACCTCATACAAAATGGATACGCTATATTTTGCCAAGCATGTACTTTTTCATTATAGTTTTAGAATAAATGCATTGCTGTCAATTTAATTCTATTTTTAAATATTCTGCTTGGAGAACTGTATTCATGTGAACAGACATAAAATTCACAAGTGCTTTGTATTAATAAAAGGTGGGAAAAACAGGAAAGCCCAAATCCACATCCTGTGTGATTATCAATGGGAGACACGATATTGCTCAGAATTAAATAATTTTGTGTTACAAATCTCCAAATTCTTTTAACAATGATAAATGAGAAGCAACAAAAAGTTTTAGAAATTCTACATAAGTGAGCCTTTGTAATCTCATATTTCTTAATCATGCTTACTAAAATTTTCTTTGTTCTTCTTAAAAGAACCTAATTTTGAACAGTGCAGCAAGAGGGGGAGAACTCACAATTACATTTATTATATACAATAACTTGCAATATTATTAACCTCTTTACATGGCTAATAGTACCAAGGTAAACTCTGTGATACTACTTAGACATACTCAAAAAATACCCCTATCCCTTTTACATTTCTAGAACACCTTCAAATATGGATTTTATGCTCTGAGGAGAAAACATGGGTTCAAAATACATCATATGACAGATATAGTTTACCTGTAAACCAAGAAACCACATTCAGGTGAGCTTTATCTATATTTATTTAATACATTTGAAAATTTCTTATGATATCCTCATGGAAAAATGGAGAAACATGCTATGAATGGCAATATCACTGGGAAAGCATGTAATTGAATTAATGACCCTGTCCAAAGGTAATGATTGATTTAGTATAAAGAGAGATTTCTTTAGATTCTCCTCAGTTGTGGCTGTGCATTTTGATGAATATTTTTGATTTAAATATTGCTGTCATGCTTATGGAATTTCAAGGTGGTGGGAGATACAAGGAATAGCTAATATAATGAATGGTAAGATGGCCTGAATTTCTCAAGTACAGCAAAGTGAAAACAGATGTAAATACCTATGCCTAGCTTTTTAATTGCCTGAGGCAATTAAAGGGAAGTTGGAACTTTATTACAAAAAAGTGATGTGAAAAATTCTTAGTGGATTCAAATCCCAAAGAATTTGAATGGACTAGCTAAAGTACCCTTGAATTTTATTCAACTGAATCCAAACTGTTCATTTGATTTTCTGCAAGCTCATTATGAATCAACAGAGTGATATAGCTGCCCAAAATGTTAATGTCATCCTGAAATGCATTAATTAAAATATTTGTTCAGAATATAAGAAGTAAGAATAAGTACAGTTTTATCTGCATTCTTCAGACAGTCCTGAGAGTTGTTTGTTCTACATGGGTGCCTCATTGTGAAATGAGAATGCATCTAGAAAGAAAAATCTACAAAGCAGTACATATGTATTAAAAAGACTGATAAACTGAGAATATTTATCCGGAAAAAGGAAACTCTTAGTATGTCAGTTTGAGTCCCCCAAGAAGCAGATGTCAAATGGGACTGGATATACAAGACATTTATTGGAAAATGTCCATGAAGGTTAGAGGGAAGAGATTGGGAGTGGGTAGGAAAAGTCTTAAGACTGACGTAGCACTGACACATGTGAGGGAAAGAAGAAAGGGAGGATTGTATAGGAAGAGCCTCAGAACACAGTTCACTTCTGAAAAAGTCTTGACCAGATCTATGGAAAGTCCCTAAGGCAAACTTGGCTTCTAAAGGGCCAGAACGGTGTCATTCCAGTATGGCAGCTGTGTTCATTATCCGAGTGGGAGCAGACTAGAGATAGGATGTCCTCATGTCAGTGTCCCAGTGGATCCAAAGGTGCAGCCACTGGAGGCTGTCAATCAGGTCCACTTTTCCAGCAGATCGTCTGAAGGCACACCTCCGTGGCTTGGGGAGGCATATTAGCTATCTTTAGTTTTTCTAAAGAGCTGTAATATGGACAAAGGTCTAGATTTTTTTCTGTATGACTTCAAAGCAGAGATGGATATAAACTCAAACTTCATCAAAATATGAAAATTTTCTAATAATTAAGAGCTCAAAAATGTAATGAACAGTGTCTCAAGATGGTGAATAGTAGACCCAGAAGTTAGACCAGAAGATCTGTGAAGTCCCTTCTCAAATCTTGAAGTCTAATGAGACTTAGGAATAAAGGAACTAAGAATAGGAGAAGCTCAAATGCTTAAGGAACATGGTTTGTTCAAATGGTTATAAGGAGACTGGATTAGGAAGCTTTTATTTTTTTTCTTTTGTAATAATGGTGCATTTTGCATTTCAGAAGAAAACAGTAAGGGATATACGAAAAATCCACTGCCTCTTATTAGCATGAACTGATTTTTTTCCTCTGCATTGGATTAGAATCAGAGAACTGTAAACTGGACTTAAGTCATAACCTTCTGAACACTGGTGTTCTGAAAAACATAGGTAACATTTGTCTGCCCTTGATTTTTTTTAAAAGCATCCTTCTTTACTCTCCTTGTCAACACAGCATACGTGCAGGCAAAAGTGTATTTCTAGATTTCAGTCATGTACTAGTTTCTGCTTCCTTTAGGGGATAAAAAATTAAAAAGCTTTTGCACTCAATATTTTCTCAGGCCAGTGAAAGAGTTACGTAAGCTAAAGTTAAGTCCTGAATATGAGAACTGAAAATCTGGCTACCAGCCCAGAGTCCATTTCCAAAAAGCAGCAGCTATCCCTAGCTTGTACAAAGGAGGTGGTTGCCCTAGCAACAGTAGCTAAAAAAGAAAATATGGCCGACAGGTACACATACAGATTGCTCCAGAAAGAGGAAAGCAGCTCAGCTACCACCGCGATCAGTGTTAAGGAGTCATTTTGCAGATCTCGAGTTTTAAAGGGGAAGTCTAATTTCCAATTGCAGATATTTTCCCTGTGATGTTTATTTAGGTCGTGATCAATGTATTTCCTAATTTGCCATTTTACAGCAGTGGATGAGAATGAATACGCCCCCCAACCTAAATACGACCACTACAAATGATTGTCAAGATACATCAGCTTACTCAAAAGGCCTCTTTCAAGAAAGATTTGCTCAAAATAAAATTGATTTCTTTTCCAAAGTCTTGAATTGAATTATTTAATTATGTTCCAGGTCCTTTCTTATTCTTCTGCAGAACTGTGACTTGTGTATGAAACATTCAAACTTCTCAGAGTCTCCATTATTTTTTACCTAATTATTTATAATGTACGCTGTCATCTTTTTATGAAGAACTCAACCTTACCAGCATGCTGTGTGTACTGATTTTTTAATCTGAATATTTCCTGATAAAATATTTTGTGGAATTAACCTTAGAGATTTGTGTGAGAGACTCTAAAATAGGAGTGGTGGTGAATACTGTTTCCTTGATTATAAAGGATGGATGCATTTTTCCTGGAAAGCTTGCAAATGTTGCTCACTAGAGTATCAGTTTCTCTAAATGTAGACTTCAGGTTGATCTATTTATAGTTTTACCATAATTTATGAGTACAGTGTGGAGTTTTTCAATCATACAGCAATCAGAACCTGAGCAAAAAGGGCCTAAGCCAGCGCTTAGTGAACCAGTTTGTAATAATACGCTTTCACTCCCCACTCCCATCCCCAAATAGCCAGTTCCATTTTCAAAAAAGTATATGATACAAAGAATAAAGACCTATACTCTTTTAAGACACCAGGATCCCAATCCTCATGTTTCTCTTGGCCTATGAAACAGCTTTAGTAAGGCCCTTAGCCTCCTGAGGTCCCAGAGACAGCATGATGCACTCTGTGTGAATAACCTCTAAGGTTTTCTTGGCTGTGCTGTTCCATGAAAATGAGCCATCGCCTACTGTGAGCACAAAGGTTCTGTTTGAGCTGGTTCATTCTATTTTGATTAGAGCTTCTTTATCAAGTTTCTTTACAAGTTTTCTCTGCATTAACGCTCTTAGTTCTCCTCAGTAAATTAAATACTACCAGCTTAAAAATTCTAGGTAAACATTCACTGTGTGCAGTTAATGAAGGACTAAGGTAGACACTACTCAGAGATATTCTGATGCATTTGGATCATCTGTTCCTTGGATCAGAGTATGAAATTCATGGGACAAATGTAAAAACACAAAGGAAGAGTGTATCGATTGTTTCTATTTTTTTTTTAACATCTTTATTGGAGTATGACTGCTTTACAATGTTGTGTTAGTTTCTGCTGTATAACAAAGTGAATCAGCTATACACATACACGTATCCCCATATCTCTTCCCTCTTGCGTCTCCCTCCCACCCTCCCTATCCCACCCCTCCAGGTGGTCACAGAGCACCGAGCTGATCTCCCTGTGCTATGCAGCTGCTTCCCACTAGCTAACTGTTTTACATTTGGTAGTGAATATATGTCAGTGATTGCTTCTTAAGAATGTAGAATAACAAAGGTAGGGTAGGGCAGAAATAGACATATCTAGTTTTCCTTGGCATAGAAGCATGGTAGGGCAATTTCAGGGTTATCCATGATTAACTCTTTAATACGATACTTCTAAAATCTAACCAGAACCCTTTTAAAGGGAAAAAATATTAACCCATCTATCCACTGTTGATTTGTGTTACTTTGACATTTATGCTTACAAATGTGTACAAATATAAAACTAGGTATAAACATCTTATGCTCAGAGGACTTAGCCATAGAAACAGATTAAATAGCAACCAAATGATAAAGCCAAGAAAATAAAATCGATGTTATTAATCTAATGTGATGAATCATCTTGAAACTTAATCTGTTTGAAATTTGAATATTGTACTGACTGCCACAGCATGGTTTTAAAAGCATTTGGCTATAAAATGGATGGCTAGTGGGAAGCTGCCGCATAGCACCGGGAGATCAGCTCGATGCTTTGTGACCACCTTGAAGGGTGCGATAGGGAGGGTGGGAGGGAGACGCAAGAGGGAGGGGATATGGGGATATATGTATAACTGATTCACTTTGTTGTACAACGTGATCCAAGCATCAAAAAACATGAGCAGCAGCTCTAGTGCAGCCATCCATGGGATTCAACACATGATCATGGAATCCAACCTTACTTTTCTCTCTGTGATCATCAAAATAAAAACAAATTCAATACACTATTATAGAATATTCACAAAGCTTCAGTTGGAGAAACAGAAATCTAGTGGATAATTATGTCCCAAATAAATTATTTTGGTTTTAAAAATTAGTTAATAAATATAGTTTGTTCGTTTTTTAATTAATAAAAATAGTTAATTGGGGTTTTTTAAAGTTCTTGATTTCCCAGGTAAGTAGCCTCAAAAATCCAATCTCTTTATGCATTTGCACCGTTGATTGAATAACCAACCAAGCAGCATTCTACCTCCTTTCTCCATAACTGTCCTCCTTTTACAGTCTGAGAAAAGCCACATTCTCACTTTCACAGACTTCCAGGTAGGGGTGGGAACATGATTTTATTGGAGCCAATGAAATAAAAGTGGAGGACCGATTTCAATTTTGGAAAGTGGGAAAGCGTTTCGTTTTCCTGATAAAAGTGACAGGCATGAAATTATAAATTGCTTGTACCCCCTCTTCCCTTTTGCTCCTGCTTTGAACATAGTTTTTTTTGCGTTGTTGTTTTTTTTTTTACTTTTTTTATTTCTGGAGCAATATCAGACACCTCATAACCATGAGGGGCCAGGACATTAAGTGTGGTAGACAAGAAAGATAAGAAGAACCTGTGTCCTTGGTGATTTATAGATGTTTTTTCTAAATTTCTTTGTAGGTAAATAATATAAATTCATATAGTTTAAGCCATGGTTAAGCCACTGTGTCTTGTAGCCAGAAGCATTTCTGATATAGAGATCCAATATTATTTTCCAAATCACCAAATTTTTTATTGATGAAAAATAATCGTGAGCATGGAGTTGGAAACTGGGTGAAATATAGTCCATTTACGCCACATGGTATTCCACTTTACATTTTATGTTTTATGTTCCAAAATTTCAAAGTTTATTTGTTGTCCTTTGCTCTGATATTAACTACCTGAACTCATGTATAATATTGATGCTAACTTGTAATAGGAAACATGGCTCTGTTAGCAGAGGTGTTGAAATGGTTTATAGAGCTTGATCCTGTCCCTGAGTATGCTGCCACCCCCAACTTACAATACTTTCTATTCTATCTTAACACAATTGCCTTCTTCCATGTCTTAGATATGACATACCGCCTCCTACTTGGATTTTGCGTGGTGTGTCCCTTACGACCCATTCCTCCTACCTCTCCTTTAGCTCCAATTTACCCTTCAGATCTAACCTAACACTTCAGTCCTCAGGAACATTTCTTGGACTCCCCCAGCATAAACTAGGTTCTTTGCTCTAATTCACAGGAAGCCTTTCCTTCTGAGCACTTTTATTAACCTGAAACGACACAATTATTACTATATTGGAGCCTCAATTTCCCCTACCAGTCTCTTTGCCTGAAACCCCATGTGCTTTATGCTCACTGATGCATCTCTGTACCTAGCACAGTGTTAGGTACCTGGTAGGAACATAATAAATATTTGTCAGATCAGTGAATAATTTAATGAATGAATAAATAAGTGAATGGAAAATGGGAATAATTTAATGATATTTCAAAGGCAACAAATATTGAGAACTGATAACCTCTGTTGGTTATAAAAAAAATCTTGTATTTCAATGTGTGTATTAAGACTACTAAGCTTCAGATCAATTATATGGAAATATAGATTCCTATTCATTTGATAATCCAGTGTTAGTGCTTTGGAAATTCAGTAAGGTACATAAATGAAATTATGATTCTGTATATTAATGTAGAGAAAATGAGGTTCTCTGTGAAGCATATTAAGTTATCTATTACTTAGAGATTAAATTTCTCTTTTTCTCACTGTCCTTTGCTAGAGGTAATCATGTTTCTGATTTACCTTTCTAAAGGTTTATGCATCAGGAAATAATAGTTAAATATTCTGCGTAAGATAATTCAGATGCCGCAGGAAGTTTTATTTCCATTGAAAACCCGAATCCCATGAAAGAATGATGGTTTCAAAATTTATAGTTACCAAGGCAAAAACATCACATTATAATAAGTTCTTTTGTAAATTCTCAAATGTAACTTTTCTTCCATTATATATCAGTTTGCAAGTGTTAAATGAAAGTCAAATATATCACTGTCTAACATTTCCCATTTTACAGATGACTTAAAGACCCTTTACCTAAATCTTGGAATGAAGAGAATGTGATTACTCGTTCTAATCTCTTCTTAATGCAGAAATCAGAAAGAATAGGAGGTAAACTATAGAAGATGAAGAACAAAAAAGTTAAGATGTAAAGCTTCAAGGAAAAAAAGTCTTGCAAACTATGTATTTTTAAACGATTAATTTATATTCTGTTCAATATTAAACTATTTTGGGAGTTAGTCCAAATGCGTGTGAAGAAAATATTAGGCATGATAAATGGTACAGAGAAAAAGAGAAAAAAATTTAAAATTAAAAAAATTAAAAATTAATTAAAACAATTAATTAAATAATTCATTCATTTACTGTTAAATGAATTTGATATTGGCTTAGTTTAGTGATGTTAAATATGATCACATTTAGGGACCATACTGAAAGCTAATAAATATTATGTTCATTTATAATTTTAGACTTTATTCTATTGTCCTGATTTTAAACATCATCAAATCAGCCATATATTTTTGTTATAAGAAACAATCCATCATTTCAAAGTGAGCAGATATCCCCATATTAACAAAATTAACTTATTTCAATACTAAATTTCAAATTGAGAAAATACTAACTCTTACCGCCAAAGTAAAAGAATTGATCCATCAAAATAAATAACCATTAACTCAGATTAAGTCAAAAATACATATTGACTTGATAGAAAGTTGAATTGTTAGGACATGTTATCCAATGAGATGTTCTAAGTGGAGCTGAGGGAAGAAGTTACCCTCGTGAACACGAGTGTCATGAGATTTATTATGGAAAAAAATAGTAGGTTTCCAAGAGGACTAGGTTTGCTATGAAGAGCATGGGGCTTATGAGCTGGATGATCAGGAAGAAGAACTCATATTCACCCAATCCAGTTGCAAACCAACCATCCCATTGGCATTCTACTCATCTAACAGGTTTTCTATCACTATTGTAGGACGTCTGTAGTCAGATAAAAACATGGCACATTTAAGAAACTAAAAGAAGGCCCATGTGTCTGGAGGTGAGAGGCAGAGGAAGGAAAAAGCATTAAATGAGAAGGGAAAGTACAGTGGACTCCAGACTTTTCAGGACTTTGTAGGCCGATGTCTACTCTTTTGATGCTAAGAGTAGTGAGATGATGTTGAAAGGATTTAAAAAGGGGAAGTGACTCAATTAAATTGTATTTCTAAGAGATCATCTGTGCAATTACAACACTATTCAACAAGTGCACTCTTGGGCATTTTATCCCAGAAAAATTAAAACCTGTACAAGAACATTCATAGCAGGTTTACTTACAATAGCCAAAAACTGAAAACAGAATAGATGGCCCAGTGAGTGAATGAATAAGCAGACTGTGGTCCATCCATACCATGGAGTACCATGGAACACCATGGAATATTCTGGAATACTACTCAGCAATAAAGAGAGAGATCTATTGATTCATGTAATAACTTGGATGAATCTCAAGGAAATTATGCTAAGTGAAAAAGCCAATCTCAAAAGATTTAATATTGTATGATTCAATTTACATAACTTAAAATGACAAAATTATAGAAATGGAGAACAGATTAGCGGTTGCTGGGGTTTAGGGATAGGGAAGGAGTGGGTAATGGGAAATAGGTGAGTGGTTATAAAAGAATGAAGAGAGATCATTTCGGTGATGAAACTGCTCTGTATCTTCAATATGATGGCAGGTACAGGAAACTACAAATCCATATCTATGCATATAATAAAATCGCATAGAACAAATACACATGCACACACTCACACTGCTAAGAGAAAAACTGGGAAAATCTGAATAAGATTGGTGGGTTTTATCAATGTCAATACCTTCATTCTGATGTTGTACTACATTTTGCAAGTTTGGCAAATTGTAAGAAAGTACGTTAAGGGTGTATGGGATCTCTCTGTATTATTTTTTACAACACATGTGAATATACAATTATTAAAAAAAGTAATTTTTGAAAAGATGCTCTGGTTACAGTGATTACAATGGGCAGGAAAGGATGGTAAGAGGAGAGTTGGGGGGCTTCTTCATTTGTTCAGTATCCTCCACGT
The DNA here is from genome assembly GCF_002837175.3 of Physeter macrocephalus. Classification (NCBI taxonomy): domain Eukaryota; kingdom Metazoa; phylum Chordata; class Mammalia; order Artiodactyla; family Physeteridae; genus Physeter; species Physeter macrocephalus. The sequence continues at coordinate 30,920,691 of NC_041221.1, read as the reverse complement.
CGCGTGCTGGTGCAAAAGCTTCCCTCCAAATACTTGGATTTAGAGTGTACCAGTCTCATAGGCTTGTGACCTTGTAATTTGTTGTTTCTGTTTACCTTCTTTAGCTCCTTGATAAGAGATAGTAAATTTATTAAGACCAATGATTGTGTCTTATCTAAGTGTATAACTCCTATGACAGCCGGCAGCAGGGCTTAGATATTAGATATCAGTTCTATATTTTTTAATAAATTACTGGATGCATGTGCACGTGCTAGGAGTCCACGAACCTTCATAACAATTTGGTTTTGCTATAATTAGCTGTGACCAAAAGAAAAATAAAAAAAGACAGAAGAGAGGAAGGCTATTGTTCCTGCTCTTAGGTATGAATAGTGTTCAGTGGGTCACTGAAGTGTTTATTTAGAACACAGTTCATTGAACCTACAGTTAAAAGGGTGTCTTACAGAAGCCCTGTCATCTATCTCCCTCATTTTTACAGAGCAGAAATGTCATGTGACCTTCCTGAAGACCCAGGGGCCAAAGGTGGCCAAGAAGCAGATAGTGATTGGCTAGCATAAGAGTCGATTTACTTTGAAGCACATCGGGTTAGGAGAAGCTCGCCTCAATTAGGGATTAAAGTTGTTTCTAGCTGACTGAAAGCAGATCACTCAGTTGGCATCTTGCGGAACAAGTCAGTATGTATTTATTAGCAGATCAGTGATGGGTTCCACAGTGTCTGAGGGCCTTTCTACAAAGCCCTGATAAAACCAGAGAGTGAAAGAAATCACTGCCTTCCCCACATCCTTGAATGACCGTCACTCTCCCTCAAAATCCATTATGAGAGAAAATATATAACAACAGTAAATTTTCTTATCTATAAAAAGCACAGTATTCTTATTTTAACATAAACATAAACATAAAGGATGTTTGAGAGGTGCAATGTTACACATGCTGTGGGCAACTAAGAAAACCATAACAGAATTATTAAGAAAACATTCAAGGACAATATCAGAATATAGTGGGGTACTGTTACGTAGACCAGTGGCTTTCAACCAGGTTGCAAGTTAGAATTACTTAAGGGTTTTCAAAATACCAGTATCCAAATACAAACCCCCAAATTGAACCAGAATATTTGGAATGGGCCCTTGGCCTTGATTATTTGTCATTTATTATAATTGTTGTTGTTGTGATTATTAAAGTACCTCAGGGATTTTTCACATGCAGACACGTTTGGGAACCACTGACATGAACCAGAGGCGAAAATCATACACTCAAAAATGCTGCATCCTGTCCCAGAAAGCATTTTCCTCCATTTATCTTACTGTCTCTCTCACATTTACTAAATAATAAGCTTCCTGTAAATCGTTATCTTCTGTCCTTGCCTAGAATTCCAGAAATTCAAGATGAAAGAGAATGGATATCAATCTACAATTGCTATTTTACACAAGACACAGAAATTATTATAAATAGAAATATTCCACTTGAGGCTGTGTCATCAGATGCATGAATAGAAAAAGTAACATAGCCCTTTTTTTTCTGTTCAGAGTCCTAGACCCCAAAGTGAATAAATCCCTTCACATGGACTGGATTCCAAGGTGATAACGTATTCATAAAGCTAGACCTCATCTTGTTCCTCTTCTTTTGAAAATGGTTCTAAACTCAGACTGTTTAAGGAGGTACTGGGTTTGCTTTCCAGGTAATGTAAATAATGATGTTTCATAACATCTCCAGATAATAGTACAAAAATCACTCCATCAAATAGTGTCTTGAATAGGGTTGCCTCCAAAAAAGGAAAAGAGACCAAAACTTTGAAACAAAGGAATGCATCAGCGTCATGACATGGTGAGGCCATGACCAAGAACAGAACGCTCTCCAGATAAAAGGAAAAATGACACCTTTGAATCACTAGATATCAGATGCATTCTGAGTAGCACCAAATATCTAGGATGTAAAATGGACTTGTGCCCTGAGGAATCACTGCCGAGGTTAGCCATTTATTCCTTCTCTGTTGTTTGGGAAAGCTTTGAGGTATAAGAGATTGAAGGTAGACTGAATAAACTTGGCAATAAAATTAGAAAAAGCTTAGGAAATTTTTATACCTTTGATATGTCTGCATTCCTCCGTTGAAAGCATGACTCATAGTTAAAAGCTAATTCATTCAGTATCTCTTGAATCCTGAATAAGTCCTTTGGGAGTATGGAGAGTACAGAGAGGATATACAAAGATTTTGTGACCTTAAACAGCTCATACTCTAGTGAAGAAATGAGAGAGTAATAATTATGAAGGTATCTGTATGATTAAACCTTGTATATAGAAGTAAGACTAGAGGTTTCCAACTGACAGCCCCAGTGGAGTGAGGAGGTAAGGACCATGAACCTCGAGAGTCTTGGAATTGCCTCAGCCATTCCTGTGATGTCATTGACCCCTTAGTGATTCCAGTCAATGTTACAGAGTTCCATTTTATGTCAGAGAAGTCTCTCACCAGACGGCAAAGATGGGACAGAAAACTTGCCTGTATTGTATGAGTTCTCTCAATAAAATGCTGGTCAGAAGTTAATTTCTGGAGGCTGGAAGTTAAGCTACAAAATCTTGTCCCATGCCTTGTCCAAGAAGTCTGCCTTTGAATGGATTTGCACTATTATCACCATCATTTGGGAAGGGACTTCTGCTTTGGTTGTCTAGGTTGAGGAATCTATTTTTCTGTTTGGTCTAGCAAAACGTGAATTATTTACCAATTGAAGATAAAAGGCCAATGTAAAGGTAAACATTGTTGGTCTATTTGAAGAGGAAGTGTAGATTTTTGGAAAAGTAGACTTGGGTAGGAATGAAAGAGAAAATAAAATTTTAGGAAACTTCAAATCCTCTAAGAGACGCTAGCAAAGAATTCTAGCAGTAGATGTATCACTTAAAGAAGGAGGTCCATCCAGCAGCTGTCAACGAGTGGCTGCTACTGAAACCTAAGACCCAAATATGGTTTTTTTTAATATAAGAAATTTCCCTTTAGAAAGATGATGGAGTTGTGAAGTTATCATTATTGTAACACCAGACATGGGCAGCTGTAGCACAAGAGCCCTCCATATGGATCAAGACCTGGGAACCTGGGACGCCAGGCAATGAATGGTTAAGACTCTGATAGCTTATCAAACTAGCAAACATTTTTTTTTGAATTTATTAAATCTACTGTTGGCAACTGTACAGGAGAAAAAGTAATACCCTCCTAAGCTATCAGCAGGAGTTTGGCAACAACTATCAAAATGTTAATATTCCTACCTTTGAGCAGAAATTCCATTTCTGAGACTGTATACAAAGGAAGCAGTGGGCAAATCTGTAAAGATACTCGTAGAAATGTACCCATCCTGATGTTCTGTATGATATTAAAAATTGGAAATACCTCAATGCTGATAAAGAAGAAATTAGTTATATAAATCACAGGAGGACCAACAAAATCCAGGTGACCATTAAAATGCATGATGGAAGTCTTTGGCTCTTGTGTATGTAGAAAGATGTAAATAACATTTTTACAGTCAAGTTAAAATACTGATAAGGAATAGTATGAATAGTAAATTTTTTTTTTATTTAAAAAATTTATATACACAAAAGAAACTCCAGAGAGTAGAAAATCAAACGTTTAAGAATATACAAGAAATAATTAGCAATAATCATCATTGGACAGGACATTTCATCTTGGCATACTTTATGTCCTTCAATACATACTTTTTTTTTTTTTTTTTTTTTTTTCCGGTACGCGGGCCTCTCACTGCTGTGGCCTCTCCCGTTGCGGAGCACAGGCTCCGGACGCGCAGGCCCAGCGGCCATGGCTCCCGGGCCCAGCCGCTCCGCGGCATGTGGGATCCTCCCGGACCGGGGCGCGAACCCGTGTCCCCTGCATCGGCAGGCGGACTCTCAACCACTGCGCCACCAGGGAAGCCCCACACTTTTATATTTTCTTCCTTTGTTTAATATTTCCATATTTTCTGAAACTTAGCATTAATGATATTTTATCATTAAAAATAAACAATGACTTGTTTCCTGTTTTTTGTAACTTTGCAGTTAATAGCCTTTAGAGGTTTGTGGTTTTCAGAGGTGAGGAACAGAAAAGAGGTTAGGAATCCCACATGCCATTTTGTTTAGAACCCAGCACTCAGATTGTAGGGTCACAAATTTCATAGAAAAGCAAAGGCTGCCAGCCTTGACCAAGGGGTCACATACATTCTTGGGGAGAATCTAAATACTTCAGTACTTTCCAAGAGTGAAGTACTCAGAAGCACTGTTTAGTAATCACCTGCGTCTACATGAATTATGCCTTATTCTACTGGGCCTCCCTGTAATTTTTAATACTGTTGATCATACACTTCTTTCCAGAATTATTTTCTTCCTTAACTTTTAATACATGACTCTCTCCTGCGTGGTTAAGAGAAAACTCCAGTCTCTGTGAATTTCTTTTTAAACTCTTTGCTGGCTCCTCTTTTGTTCTCATCCTGTGAAAATAATTATTCTTTAGAGTTCTCTCCTTAACCCTCTTTTAATTTTCTTTTTACACTTTTCCTGAATAATCTACTTCACATTCAGTCTCATCTACTCCTCATTAGATTTGTCCACTAATTATTTTGGACCCAAACCCAGTTCTTTTTTCTGAGCTCCTGCCCCACATACACAGCTGCTCCTTGGAAATTTCCAGTTACATGGCCCAGACTCCTAAGCCAAAGTAAATGTAGTACCCCTACACACACACACACGCACACTCTTCAGTCACCCATATTTCTGTATTTTCCTTTTGATGAGTGACGCTGTCCTCAACCTCTTTAAACACCAGAGCCTTCAGAGTTAACAACTTGTTTTCCCTCACTACTCCGTAAAGCCCTATGAATTCTACCTCCTAAACATCTCACTTGTTTTCCACTTTCTACCTGCACTACCACTACCTTGCTTTAGACTCTCTTTGCATTTTCCCTAGTTATTCTAATAACCCTTAAATGGCCCCCAGGTCTTACACCAAGCTAAGTTTCTCTCGACATACATATCTAATCATGTCATTCCCCTATTTAAATTCTTCGCGGGACTATCACTGACTTCAAATTTGTCATGACCTTTTCTTACCTCTTCAGACTCAGCTCTCCTTACGTCCACACATATACTGTATCCTTAATGTCCTTTTAAAGTACTGTACTTCCTCATCCCTCCATAAATTTTTTTTTCATGCCCTCTACTTTCAAGATTCAACTTGTCAAGGACCCACTCCAGAGCCACTGGAAAATTAACTAGAAATGCCCTACGCAGGAGACAATTCAGTATCAAGAGAGTTATTGTTCTGGAAGTCTGAGATGACATAATCCGGTAGAGAACCAGAATCAATTTCAAGAAAAATCAAGATCAGTGAAGTTAAGAATGTTCCTGAAAAATAATATTGCCCATAAGGAAAAAGAAAGAGAAAGCCACAAATAAGAGAGGTTAATCTGTGGTCAGTATCGTTGAAAAAGGAGAAATACAGTTAAGAAAAGAGATCTTAGCTAGTAGTTCAGACCTGAGACAGTAAACTGACAGTCAGTACTGACAAGCCCCTTTTATCTGGATACCAGGGCCTTTCAAGGAAATGAGGAAAGGACAAGGTTAATTGCAGAACCCAAGCTGGGGTGGCTGGAACACTTGTAATCATTCTCCCAGTGGTCACTTCGCCCAGCCTCTTTGGCCATGGTTGATTGAGTCCAGTGTACAGACATGTGACTCAAGCTAGACCCAAATTCTCTTCTTTAGGAATTTGTGAAGTAGAACAGGGACAAGCGGAGACAATCCGCAGTGTGAGTTGAGATACCGCATAGCCCTGGCCCCTTGAATGGCTGCTTCCGATCTCCCCAAACAGCCATCGTTTCCTTCCTTCCGGAGGTTTGGTTTGGACTGCCCAGAATCTGTTACTAAATTTATTTTTTTGACTTGAGTACACCAAAATGTTTCCAAATTATCTGAGAACAAAGCAAGTTGGAGAACAGTATGTTCAATACGATTCTTTTGTACAAAAAAAGAAGTGTGCTTAAAATTTAGATTTAAAACAACATCAAAATAAATCTGAACCCCAGAAATGTTGATTTCCAGTGGGGGTGGCAGGTGCCTGCTGAGTTTTGTGACTGAAGCTGGCCGCTCTTCTGGTGGGTGGTGTGGCCTCCGGTTGGCATCGGGCAACTTGACTGTACATCTTACAAAACTACTCGACAGAGATGGGCAGGCACCAGTGAGGAGCGTCCTTTGACTAAGGGCAGGGTCTTAAGGAATCTGTAGCACAAGCACTCCCTACAAGAGGATCCCTCAGGAAGAAATGGTTCCTACACACCTCGCCACTTGGAGTTGATGGATAGGTCAACAGTTTAAAAGTTTGCTTTCCAGCAGGTAAGTAATTAAAATGTAATGTTGGGAGAATTAGGGCATTAGAGAATTAGGATTATCTCAGTGAGAGAAGTAGCCATACATTCATAACAAAGTAAATCATTCCAAAAGAATCAATGTTTAAATTGACTTATGTAGCTCAGGCAGAAGGGAACACCAGAACTGAGATAAACCAGAATTATAACTGCAAGTATCCACTCTGTGATGCATCAGAGATTTGGGCAAAAACTGGAGAGTGTCTAGTAGAGACAGTGGTCACCAGTATAATGCACTGAGGATGATTCAGGATGAGGAGTGAGTAGGCGCTGAAAGAATCTACTTGGAAACCCTTTTCAATATGTCTCTCAATCTACAAGTTCATTACGCTACAACAGCATTTACCCTACTGGGATCATTGATGTCTTGTAGATGTGCCCCACAAAGCTTAGCTCAACAGGAGAGGAACAGTGGGTTCACCTCTGGGTGCCCAGCACTTAACAGAGTACCGACCATGGAGAAGACCACAAATGGTTGCTGAAAGCATGTTGAATGAACTAGGGCATTAGCGTGCTATTTGGAGCACAAACGTAGTATTTTAATTCAGTCTAGATAACTGCAAGAAGATGACAGAAGCCAATATATTTAAATAAAGGTATTTCTGAAAATGCAAATAATACTTTTATGCAACATTCTTTTTCAGATTGTAAATAATTACCTTATTCTTGGAAAAACTCTCAAACATTAAACTGATGCTGGAAATAGGAGGGAAAAAAGCAGATCCAATTTGCTCGCAACAAATTAAAGTATGCATTTTCTTCTTTTGTCAAATCCCCATATTCTAGGAGAGTAATAACTTTGCTCTTCTTGCATGTTTTTGATGTTCTAGTAAAGTGTTTGTTAATCTTTAGCCTTAGCAGGGGTCAATCACAATATGCTTAACAAAGAACCATCCCTTTGCCTACACACCAAGTAAAACATTTGCGCTGTTTTATTGAACACTAAGAACTGTGCCTTTTAAACATTGCCTATTCATGGTGTGGTCATACCTGAAAATGTTCTGGTACCTGTCAAAGATCTATTTATTTGAAAATATCAGCTCCGGCTTTGAAATGTCAGAATACAGAATCAAAATCTGTAGACGATGAGAAATGAGAGTAAATCTAACTGCATTAAGATTTGTCCATAATCAAAACATGAGCCTAATCTCTTACAGAGATCCTGGTGTTCTTCAACTGAAAAGAACAAGTAAAATAGTTACCAGATAGGCATTTGAAGTTCCATTTTAATCGGTTTCTCTAGTATTTATAGAAAGACAATTTTTAAAAGTGTCAAAGGAATTGCCATGTATGATGAAGCCATTTCTCTTAATAAATATGTACAAAAGCTTCAGCACTATAGTGAATTAAGCGGAACCTGGAATTGCATTTTCCTTGTGAAGAAATGCAAAGTAATAGAACAAGAAGCCCTCCAAGAGGTTTAATTTGAATGTTTTAATATTCCATATGTATTTTTTCTCCACAGTATTTCAATGCTCAGAAAGGACATTGTTAGTATTACCCCAGAACTGTATGTAGAGACACTACAGCACAGTGGAAAAGCATGGATTTAGAATGAGTTGGAACTCAATATGAATACCCACCCCACTACTTTTAGCAAGTTATGTAATCCACTTGAGGCTCAGTCTATTCAACTGTAACATAGGATGAATGATACCCACCTCCTTGAGTTGACAGAAGGAGGAAAACATCAAATTCCTGGTACAAGGTAGGTGCTGGAGAAATGTATCTATTTGGGAGGTTTACCAATTTTTTTAAATGAAGATTTGGGGTACAAAGGAACAGCATACACAGGAGGAGAGGAAAGACAAATATAGGTTGCAAAACAGAAGAAAACTGTGCTGAGGTCTAAATGTCACTTGTGGATAAAAATCTGTGTTGGTTTCCGATGCCGTTACCATAGCGCGCAGTCAGCCATCAGCATCAGTCCCCTTAGCCCTTTGGCATTCAGAAAATGATCACTTAGCCCCTGAATTTATGCTTTGATGGATCTGACAAAGCTTTTGCTAAATTGATGCCCTTTCATGTGCCGTTGTCTCTGCAGAGTGAGAAAACCCTGATAGAAATAATAGCTGGAATAATTCGGGAAAATAGCCTTTCATTCACTGCCTTTTGGACTGAAGTCAGAGAATCTGTATGTTTACATATATTGCCTTAGACAAACTCCACTTGAGATTGAAAATGTTTTCCATTTTTTTATTAGCTATCATTAGCATTCCCCTCACTTAGCTGTTATGTATGTGCCTTCAAGGTTTGGACCTCAGTTTTTCAAACATTTGGAAAATGTACTGTCTGAATAAACAATATGGTAAGAGTATCTGTTGAATTCCACTAATCCCATCATCTCGACAAGGAATTTTTTTTTAAAAAGGAAAAAAAAAAAAAGAAAATTTCTCATGTTCCTGCCCAGAGGAGCACTAATGGGTTATAAACCCTTTCAGAGTCATAGAGCAGAGAGAAAAATGGTTGCCTTGGTAACAAGGCAGACCAATCAGCCACATACACTCTCCCCAGAGCATCTAATTTATTCAGCAAATGCAGGCTAGAACAGGTGGCAAACGTAAATGATGCCACAAAGCTTTAGCTCTCGAACATACGTACCCTCCACAATTTCTTACATGCAAAGTTTCATTCTTGTCCCTCATAAAGGAAGAGTTAACAAGGTGCATTTAAGTGTGGAATACAACACATTAGTAGTCAGAAGAGCTATCTGCATCTGTCGCTTTTGAATTTTCTGGCAAAAATAAAGGTATGTGATTTCAAGAAATGATCGCTACTGACAACTTAATTCTACTAGTTACTTTGAAAAGTGGAGGTCATGCTAACTCCTATTATAAAATTCTATGACTTGTATTTCAATAAATGAAATGTTACTGTGAATTTTAATCTCTAGATTTCACAATTCTTGCTTTCAGACAATAAACAGTCACAGGAATTTCAATTCCTTAAGCCATCTGAAAGCACATAGGCGTTTGTAAATAATTCTCAATTGTAAAAGGAGAAAAGAGGGAAAAATACCAAACTAGTTAAAGCTCTATTTATTATAACATTAAATAATCCTATTAGCTATATCTAATAGGATTATATCTATCTGGAAAACAATAAGGCATAAACTTTTTTCATACTATATAAGGACTTTTATAATCCAGGTCCACTTTCTTTTTCCAACCTCATCTCCAAACACACTCTCAAATACATCCTGATCTCCAGTCAACAGAACACCAATGAAACCTGCTCTTCACGTTTCTGCACTTTGCATTTGCTGTTGTCTCTGTCTTCGAATGTCTTTCCAGCCCTGGACTCTCTGCTCAATGTTTATCTCTCCTTCAAAGCGAAGATCAAGCATTTTCTCTCCCCAAAAGCCTTTCCTCACCTCCCCAGGAAGAATTACAAGCATCCTGCTGTGCTTCCTCTACAAGTAATGCCATTGTTTGTATCTGTAGCTACCGTCTTCCTCACATTGAGTCCCCCAGACCTTAAATGTAAGGACTATGTTCTATTCCCTTCTCATCTCCAGAGTAGTATCTGGCTCATAGTAGGAAGTCATAAATATTTGATAGAAGAATGAATTAATGAACACAATTGTACATTATTCAGGCAAAATCGGCGCAATCCTAATATATGAAAAAACTATCAGAAAGTAAAATAAAAATCTCACTAATTTAGGCCAAGTATAATCAAGTGTGCTTGTATGAATAAAGAATCTGTATTTTTTTTTTTTTTTTTTTTTGCGGTACGCGGGCCTCTCACCGTTGTGGCCTCTCCTGTTGCGGAGCACAGGCGCCGGACGCACAGGCTCAGTGGCCATGGCTCACGGGCCCGGCCGCTCCGCGGCATGTGGGATCTTCCCGGACCGGGGGCACGAACCCGTGTCCCCCGCATCGGCAGGCGGACGCGCAACCACTGCGCCACCAGGGAAGCCCCAAGAATCTGTATTTTTTTAATGAGTGGAAACTTTCTTTGAAGTCCCAAATACAGTTTCTCTTTTCAAATCCGAATGTCAGTCCGTCGTCTAAGGAGTGAATCCTGCTCCTTCCTCCTTCCAAAGCGTCTCTACCAAAAACCACAGGCCTTTAAGAGCAGAGCTTGCAAATACTAGACTAGACTTAGTCCACATTCAATGTGGCCTTCCTACTTCCCAGTACATAGTAATCACATAAGTGTTTACTGGAAAATGACATTTAAAACAGGAGCCAATTTGCTAGGAAGTTCACGTCTTGGTGTTTCTCCATTGATCTGGTTTTGAAGTCTTCCGATTGTTTCCAAAGGTGACCCTTGCTGCCTGAAGATGTTTCCTTGGCAACAGGGATGACTGCTTCCAGCATGGAAAGAAAAGGCATCTCGTTTGTTTTATAATCGACTACCACCCAGAGATGCTATGCTGCTTCAAAGAAAGCAAGAAACCCTCATTTTTAAGTACCAGATTAGCTCTCCAGTTAGTGGGCTGCATGTTACTCTGGAAAACAAGAGGTGGTAACAATTATCTGGCAATAGTTTCCTCATTTCATCAAGAGGAAACAAGCTCCATATAGATGCATTTGCATTCCCTTTCTCTAATTATCCCACAGGCCTGCATATGCATACACACACGCACACACAAGCACACACACATATGCAACACACACACACAAATACACACACTTTATTTTTTTTTCATTTTCTGCAGTAAAGCTTTTTACTTGCTATCAAATCTCTCCTTTCTGTATTGTCTCTGTTTTACTTATTTTCTATTTTCAGTAACAGCTCCTTTGCACATCTCAGTTTCCAACAACAACCAAATTACAAATCTGAGTTAAGTGTTAACTTATCATGGCCAAAAAAAGCTTGGTTAGAGACACTGGCATTTGATCAGCTTGTATAACCTCATATTATTGCAAAATGAGATGAAAAGATAAAATAGATCTTGAGATCAGAGTTGTTTATGATCAATTCCTCTTTAATTCACATTCGCTCATGTATTCTTTTAAATAGTATAGCAACATTTTGTTATGCTTTACTGCATCCTCAAAGCAATTTGAGAACAGTTTCCTTGATATCAATGAAACTTCTTTATGCCAATTTCATATAATTGCACAGACATACCACAAAAGCGGTGGAAAACCTAATGTGTCAGACATACCTCCATATTAGTGGAATGATTTTGTACTCAAAAAAAAGGGGGGAAATTAATGAGGTTATATAGAGTTGTGCTGGGGAAAATTCTTCCTAAAGGAGGTTTCCAGATATCATTTTATGCTAATTTCAGTAGGTAATAACTAAATAAATTAGATTTTTTTTTTTTTTTTTTTTTTTTTTTGCGGTACACGGGCCTCTC
>NC_041221.1:30903920-30908868 GCF_002837175.3 Physeter macrocephalus | reverse complement strand
CGGACCGGGGCACGAACCCGTGTCCCCTGCATCGGCAGGCGGACTCTCAACCACTGCGCCACCAGGGAAGCCCTGTAAATTAGATTTTTAGAGTGGATAATAGTATATCAAAAGGCTCAAACTCGTAGTCCAATTTTTTCAATATAGAATGTACAGAATCCTAAGTATGAACAGTAAAAGTACGATGATTTCTTTCATACCAGAAGTATCCAAGGAATATACATTTTTAAAAATTATTCAACAGGTAGTGTTATAAATTGATAAATTTAAAATGCATTTATTTGTAATAAAGTCAGAAGTTTAGACATGCAATGGACCTTAGAAATAATGCAATCTATTATTTTACATGTGAGAAAATGAGCACGAAGAACCCGTAAGAAAAATGCCAATACAAATTGATCTCAGACCTTGGACAAATATCAGAAAGTCTCTTGATGCTTATTTGCTTATCATATAAAATGTTCACCGTAAAGTTCCTGAAGTTAAGAATTGTACTTTGCCTTTATTGTTAACTGTTCTATTTTATAAGATAATGCTCACTTTCAACAACCTCTATAAATTATTTATGCATGCAGCATACATTAGGAATGCTTCCAACTAAAGGTAACAGAAAACACCATTTATAGTGACTTGGTAAATATTGGTTCATTTTTCTGACATTAACAAGGAGTCCTGAGAGAGGCAGCTGGCATTGATTCAGTGGTTTTAGCATGTTACAGCTGGCGTTTCTGAAACTCTTTTAGAATTTCCTCATATTTGTCTCCTCATGGTCACAGAATGGATGCAGAAGCTTTCAGCATCCCAGTCTGCCTTCAAGAAAGAAGAGAGGGTTTCCCTGGTGGCGCAGTGGTTGAGAGTCCGCCTGCCGATGCAGGGGACACGGGTTCGTGACCCGGTCAGGGCGGATCCCACATGCTACAGAGCGGCTGGGCCCGTGAGCCATGGCCACTGAGCCTGCGTGTCCAGAGCCTGTGCTCCGCAATGGGAGAGGCCACAACAGTGAGAAGCCCGCGTACCGCAAAAAAAAAAAAAAAAAAAAAAAGAAAGAAGAGAAAAGGAGCCATGACAGACATCTCTTCCCCTTATATTAGGTAAACAGAGCTCTTAGCAAGTTTATGCTCATGTCTCAGTGTCCAGAACCAAAGAATATGGTCACTTTCACTGCAAGAAAACCCACAAATTTGAGAACTTAGTTTTTCACCTGTTAGAGGTGACAATGGAAAAATGAATTTGAAATACCTGAAGGTGAGCTAAAACGTTAGATGCTTATTTTTAGATAGATAGATAGACAGATAGATGATAGATGATACATACATACATACATACATACATATAAATAGAAAGGAGATAGAAAGAAATCAGGAAAGAAACAAATAAATCAAGAAAGAGAAGAGGTCCAGAAAGAAAATAGAGAAAATGTATTCCACTGCAGTCTTAAAATAGAAAAATGAGATATTCAGAATGAGAAAAAGAGATGATAGGAAACTAGATATAAATATTTTCCAAATGCCTTCTGTGGTGGAATCTCAGAAGCATGCTCAGTGGACAGGTTTCACTAGTAACCACGGCAGGCCAGCAGAGAAGGCATAGCAATGTCAGTGGATATTAATAAACTGTGTGTTTTGCCAGTTGGTAGGTTAAGGGAAAGTTCCAGGGAAACTATTGTTAATAACCTTAATTACTTATGAGTGTCCCAAAATGAAAATCACTACACTGTGTGACTCATGTAAAATAATTTTTTCACAGTCTTCATAACACTGAATTTGGAAGAACAATATTATTACAAACTATTTATTGTTTGTCTTTAAAGTCACTTCCAAGTATTTTGAAAGGGCTCATGAATATTTGTAGAGCTCTTGCTTTTCCTTTGGGTTAGCACTGTCCAATATGAAAACCAAGAGGGCCAGATGAATTGCTATAGTATCAAGTCAGCAGGTTCAATTTCTCAGTCACCTTGCCCTTTTGTCTTTCTAAAAACAAGTTGAAATTTCATGCTACCTCTTTGTCCTCGGTCCCCTACTAGAATGTAATTGAGCCCCATGGGAGAGGCTCTGTCTTGTTTGCTGCTGTGTCCCAAGTGTTTACAACAGTGCCTGATACAATAGAGTCATTCAATTGTTGTTGCCCAAGTAGGTGAAAATTAAAAATTAATCTTTTGTAGACTAACTGTCGACTAGGCAAATATTTTACTTTGATGGGAGATTTAATAAATTCTTCAAAACTTTCCTCTAACATGAGCTGTACCGCAAGAAAGTTAAACATCAGATTCTTCTTCAGAAAATAGCTCCTTGATCAAAGGTTTAGACTATAGAAGTCTTGAGAGTAAGAACCACATGCTTGTCTTTTTGTCTCTGTTGCCAAGCCCAGTGCCTGGTACATAGTAAATATTTGTAAAATGAATTGCTGACCAGATTTTATATTGAACAATTATTAAAACGGTGGTGATCAATATTTTGGTTCAAACCATAAAATAAAACTATACTGACATGTTTCCAGTGAACATTCAACCCCTGAACTTCCTTCTTAAGAACATTATTCAAGCTTGAAAGCATCCATCTTTCCAACCAGAAGGCTAATGAAAATCTGAGAGGAAATTCATAAGACCCACAAAGTCAGAGTTAAGCATATACTCACACATGCACGCACGCATACACAGATCAATCGCATAGCTCTTTTTTCTAGTGTCATTCTGGGCTTATAAAATAAATTGTTCAAAAAGAGAAAAAAAAAGGGTACAACTAAGAACCCTAATGAGTTCATCTCTAAGGACACAAAAACAAGTAACCCTATGAAGAACAGTATTCTATAAAATCATGTTTATTAATTTGTATCTATGCAATTCCAAATACAATGTGTAACAAGTATAAAGGAAGATAATGCATTTCTTTATGGCTGGAAGATTAGAAACGTCGCTTTGTTGAAATTAACTCTTTTTTATCAGTATTCAAACCAGCCTCAAAGCAGAGCTCACCATTAACAGCATGGTATATACAATTCTACAACAGAGCAGCAGATAAGGTAAATATATGCGTTCTCAGCAAGTCAGATGTTGCATTTATTGAAATACTTTTAAAGCAGACTCTACTCTTTCCCTTGTGATGTTTTCACAGTTACATGCAAGCTTAGCTAGGTGAACAGGATGTTAATATCCTATGGGTATGAATAAACATATTTTTTAAAAGCACTATGATTCCTCCAATTCTTATTCATCTCAGCAAAGCCATGAGAATTTCAGTACCCTTGCATAACTGCGAGAACAAAGATATTTTTAGTTTAAGCATTTTATTCCAGAAAATGAAGAGGAGCAACAACAAAAGACACAAAGCAAAACATGCAAACAAAAGACAGAAATAAGTCAGTTGGAAAACAGAAGGCTGAAGCGTTAATTGAACATTACCTTTTTCTCATAGTGAGGCAAATGCACTATGGTCATTTCTGTCTTTTCTCACAGTGCTGATTTAAAACCCCCAGCTGAGAAGGCAGCTGTGCAGAGCAAGGAACTGGTGAGCTCAGCAGGAGTCCTGTATCCTAATGCTGCTCCCAGAAATTCATGCTTTCTTTTAGCTGCTGTGTTGTCGTTAGTAGTGCCAGAAATGTGAAATGTTGTCCTCTTTTCCGCAGCAGTGGTACGAAGATCACAGTGATGGTGTCTTTAAAGACTTCAAAAGTCTGGATCACCCTGTTTTTATTGTTATTTATTTTCAGTGTAGCCTCCAAAGAGCAGGCATTGACTACTTTTCAAGGTATTTCAAATTCTGGAGAGCTTTCATTAATCATAATGTTAATGGAATAGATGGCAAAACAGACATGAAAGTTGAAGCATATGGGAGAAGGAAAGGTAAGGTTGCTTTTTTCCCCTCCCCGTGCAAAAAACAAAAACAAAAACAGAACACTTCACTGTTATACTGCAATTTTTTCCCTATGTTACAACAGTGAAACACTTATCTTAAAAAACAAACAAACAAAATAAACACTGTATATTATGCCTCTGGTAAAAGTAGTAGTACAAAATTTACTGCAACCTAAAATAAAGATACATTTTTAAAGCCCTTGAAAGTGGAATTAATTTATTATCTGTTCCTCCTATATAGTCGCATTAAAAATGTTTTATGAAGTACTCTGGAAATGACTTGAAAAATAATTATGGGGAAACTACTGGGCAACATAATGGATGCAGTTGCTCGTTGCAAGACATGATTGATGTTACAAGACTGTCATAAGTGAATAAAGCATGTCATATTCAGAGCCAGGGATTCTGGTGGGGCTTAGCCTTCAGAATCAGAGGAGAAACAATTGTTTACATTTCTGAAGGTATCATAGATTTTAACTGTATATAAACATAATAACATATATACATACATATGTTTAAAGTATACAGTTTTAGATATGTGTATAAAATATACATGTATGTTGGCGTGTATATTTGACATTAGGCTTGAGTGTCTAAAATAATATTTACTGTGTTTCAATATTTAAAATAATTGTTAAAATATTTAAAATAAAACAAACAATAATTTAAAATATGTATTTTAATATTAAGTACATTTCCATTGCTCTCCAAAAGCTGCAATCAGATATAAAATTCAATACAAAATAACTGATAAAGAGGAATATAAATTTAGAGTTCTGTTTATATTTGGTTATGTTTATACCTAAATTATATACAAATATAACCAAACTGTATTTTAGTTTAATTTTGTAAGTCAGTTTTGGGAAAGATATAGAGCTGAAATGTTAACATTTAGAAATTCTCATTTACCTAAGGATTACATCAGCTAATAGGTATTTATAACAATATACTTGGTGTGTAGAATTTTATCATGCTAATTTAAACCGAGATTACATAAAACAAAATTTCAGATACATACATGATGGACACGAGTCCTTCTTCTGGAGAGTTTTTTTGTTTTTCAAATGGAGTTCCAATCAAAAACACTTGCGGGCTTCC
>NC_041221.1:30868719-30903845 GCF_002837175.3 Physeter macrocephalus | reverse complement strand
GAGGATCCCACGTGCCGCGGAGCGGCTGCGCCCGTGAGCCGTGGCCGCTGAGCCTACGCGTCCGGGGCCTGTGCTCCGCGATAGGAGAGGCCACAGCAGTGAGAGGCCCGCGTACCGCAAAAAAAAAAAAAACACTTGGGAAATAGAAAACTAATATGGTTCTTATTGCTACATAAGAAATGACCACAAATTTAGCAGCTTAAAACAAAGAAATGACCACAAATTTAGCAGCTTAAAACAAAGTCATCTCATTTTGGAAATTTAAGTGCACCAATTATGTAAAGAAGCATGTAGCTCAAAAATGACCCCTTAGCATCTTGTATGATTATAACTTTTTAATTCATTCATTCATTCATTCATTCACAATATAATTGTTATAATTTCTGTCAATAGTTGAAATTTTTGCCCTGAAGAAGTTATTTTGTCTACTAAAACACTATTTCTAAGAATATCAAATATTCAGTTTAGTCTCAACAAAAATATGCAAAGCTGTCCAAAGATGCTACTCTGTACAGGAAAATGAATGTTAAGAAATTGAGTAGATAACAAAAAAAAAAAAAAAAAAAGAAATTGAGTAGATAATAATATCTACAATAGCAACATCTTAGATAGACAGTTCTCACCATTCTCCAAAATAGTTTCAGTTACCCATAAAGACACATATTAAAAAAAAAAATGGACCTCACCAATAGTCATAGAAACTCAAAAAAGTCAAAAATTGTATTCCATTTTGGCCTATTAAATTAACCATTTTTAAAATATGCAACACACAATAATGATGGAGATACAGTATCATACATTCTTGTTGATAGTTCAAAGTGGTTCATGGCAATTTGGCAGGAAAATAACAGCAATAGAAAGACAAAGAGAAATTGACCGCAACTTGATACTAATAGCCATCTCTGGGATCTTATATTTTTTACAGCTATATTTATAATATTGCTCAACATATGACATCAGAGAATTCACAAAGTGGAAAACTAAATGTCTAATAATAAATAAATCATTTCAGAAAGTGAAAATCAGCCCTGGCAGTCGGCAATTAGAGCTAGACAATGAGGACCAACATACAAGACATCATCAGGGAGGTGTGACTATGACCAAGTCTGAAACAAGACAGATGCAAGGACACCCAGCGACCACGAAAACAACTGAACAGCACCCTCTTTGTACTAACCCAAGTGACTACTACTTATGACAACCAGCACTGCTTCGATCGTCTCACCCCCTAGAGAAAAATGGCCAAGTTAGTTCATCCCTGAATTGGTCCCTGATTTCTGATAGCATTTCATTCAGAAATGGCTCCTCTTCTTTAAGCCCTATTTAGAATCATTCAGCACAAGCCCAGATCCTTTAACAGAACTCTTAAAAAATTCTCCCTGAAACCTCAACAGTTCCTCTGAAAGGCACTCTCCCTTGCTGCCTCAAGGTAAATAACCTTTGCTTCACTCACATGTCTTCTCATGGTCACTGGATGGTGGATTTCAAGAAGTTAAACTGTGACAGCTTATTATATTGCATATTATATAGCTAATGACATTAGCTACATAATAATAATGTACTAATGTCATTCCAATGACAGCATACCAATGGTAAAACATGATAATAAGTGCACAAAAACGTGTAAAGGAAATATATCAGGCACTGTGGTTCAAACACTGGGTTCGTTGGTATTTTTCCTCTTAGTAATTTCTTCCTCATTTTCTTCTCTGTTTTCCTAGCTTCCTTTAAATTGAGTAAAAAATTATATTCCTAATGAAAAATATTTTGTTCACAATATGCAAAATTTGAATGCCTTAGTCATTTCAGGCTGGGTGGCTTATAAAACAACAGAAATTCATTTCTCACAGTTGTGGAGACTAGGAAGACCAAGAACAAGGTGCTGGCAGATTTGGTGTCTGGTGCAGTCCTACTTGCTGGTTCAATGACAGTTGATTCTTGCTGTGCCCTCTAATAGGGTCTTTTTCATAGGGCACTAATCCCATTCATGAAGGCTTTGCCCTCATGACCTAACCGCTTCCCAAAGGCCCCACCTCCAAATACCGTGGTATTGGAGATTAGGTTACAACATACAAATTTTCAGAGGACCCAAGCTTTCAGCCTACTCCAGTGAATAGAAGAAAATCTCCTCCCTCAGTTAAATAGGAGAGTCCGTATATGTATCTTACGCACTTATTTTCTCCCCTCCTTTCAGCAAGGAACAAATATGCACATAATCATTAATTGTTACATATTATTAATTGATTTGATGGTTCCAGGTTGATAAAAATAATTACCAACTCACGCACATCATTAGTTGATGAACTGATACACATAATGAGTTAATTTATATGCATTGGTTATTATTTGAAGCACATAACAATGCAATAATTCATTTTTTACATGTTCAGTAATTTATTTTGTGTTCATTTATTTATTAATTCATCAAATATATATATTGAATTTTGTTAATTGTCTAGATCTAGGGCTAAGTGTTGGTGTGGCAGGGTCGAACATGATAAAGTGCCTACTAGAAAGAGTTCACTCTTGCAATGGGGAGGTGAGAAGATTGATATATCATCAAGTAGAGGGACACATGCTCTATTCTCAGTTAGTTGATGATATGGGAGCAGTGTCAAGGGGATACTTACTTCCTTGGGTGCCAGAGGGTAGGAGTGGTCAGGGGTGACTTCATGGAGGAGGTGACACTTAGCATGAGTCTTTAATAACAAGTATGTGTTTGTCAGGCAAAGGAGGGAAGGAAGAGTATTCTAGGATGTGTAAGAGTCTATAATTAAGAGCCAAAATGAGAAAAACAATTAATGTTTCAAGAGATTAGAAAACCTGAGATCAATGTGTGTGTAATCATGAAGGATTTGTGAAGGAAGCGGTACTTGACCTAAATCTTAGAAAATGGAGATGGTGTAGAAGGGGTGAAAGAAGACTCAACGAGGAGTAATGACATAAATATTTGTCCTTGTCTGTGACATGGCGGGTGTTATAAATTGTGATGGGATAGTTTGCTTGTGTCCATAGAGAACCATCAGATGAATCAGGAAACAAAATTTTAGTTTGGAGGCAATTCTCCAAGGGCCATTCTATGAATTATGAATTAAATCTGATCTCACGTGTGACACACCTTCATTTCTATGGTAGTAAATGGTCACTTATTGCTGTACTTTTCTTAAGCCAAGGGAGAGTCACATATAAAAATCTGAAAATCAGCTGAAAATCTTGGATGAGCACTTTCTAATCTAATCCAGTTGTCCCACAAAGACACCACCTGTCTACTAGGATTGCCCTCCCTGTACTGCAAAGAGCTTTCTCTGATACATTGCTACATTTTTGTGTTCTCTGAACTCAGAGTTGGACCAAAAATGATAAAAGTAGTAGGAAATACATGTTTGAAATTAACTAGCTAAAAAAAAAAAAAAAAAAAGGAAAAAGAGATCGGACTTTTATGCCAAGTTCCAAAGGCACAGAAATGTGAAGTGAGGGGAAGGATATTTTTCAAACTTTAAATTGGGTCTGGAAATGTTGCGAGGATGGTTACATATGGCAGGCAAACAGAACACATGCCAAAAGAGGCAAAATGCGTGTGAGAAAGTGTGAAGATGAATCTGTGCATATGGGGAGCAATTGCAAAGAAAATATCTGTATAGGAAATGGACCACATTTGTATAGAAAAGGGCCCAGTGGAGAGAGCCATTTTGAACATGATATGAATGAGGAACCAGACAAATTATGGTTTGACATTTTATACTATCTTAGATGCTATTTGATTTTTATTTCCCTCTGTGAGTCTGAATAACAGTCTTCTTTATCTAGAACTATTCCTTTCCTCTTTTCCATGTCATTAGCATAAAACATGTGAAAGAAGACTGTTTCTGTAGAGTTTAAATGTAGACACATCTAGGAGGAAGCAGAATGTGGCACCAAACACTTATTTTTGTCCTATTTCATTTTTAAAAGCACAATTTTTTTTTCTACAAATGATTGGAGAGTTGGTGCTAATTTAGGGGAAAATCAAGTGAAAACGCAATAACTCCTGTTTTAAAAAAAACTTCTTTGAAATAGAGTTCATACTGAAAAGTATCATTATTCTGAATAGGTAGCAGGCAAAGCATTCTTTGTGTGTGGTTTCAAACTGTCCTATTTACAGTGGTAATTCTGTTAACATGTACTGATCCAAGACAAAGTATCTTCACAACATTTCAATATCATCCTTCTTCTTTAAAAGCAAAAGCTCATCTGCTGACTTGGTTTTATTATTCTATAAAATATATATGACTGGATTAGTTATATAATGATGCATAACAAATTACCCCAAACTTTTGTGGCTTAAAACAAACATTTGTTATCTCACGGTTTCTGTGGGACAGGCAACCTGGTACAGCTTAGCTGGGTCCTTAGGCTCCTGGTCTCTCACAAGGCTGCAGTCATGTCAAAACTTGACTGAGAAAAGATGTACTTCCCTGGCAACCACTGATTTAGTTTCTATTTCTACAGTGTTTCCTATTCCAGAATCTCACATACATGGAAACGTAAAGTACAAAGCATTCTAAGACTGGCTTCTTTCACTCAGCAATATTCATTTAAGATTCATCAGTGTCTTCACATGGCTTAACAGTACATTTCCTTTTATTGGTGAATGGTAATCCATTGTATAGACGTACCACAGTTCATTTCTCCATGCACCTTTTGAAAGACATAAGAATTGCTTGCAGTTTTTGATGATTATGAATGGAACTCCTATGAACATTCATGTGCAGATGTGCAAGCTTTGTGTGGGCATAAGTTTTCAAATCAATTGGGTAAGTACCTAGAGGCAAAAACGTTGGGTTGTGAAGTTTAGCTTTATATCAACCTTTGAACCAATAATGGACACTAACATACAAAAAAAATTAGTATGAGGTGCTTTATCTACTTTCTATCACCTCTTCAAAATAAAATGTTTCTTGTAAGCCATAAGAAAGTTGGGAGAGAACGAAGCCCACAGATACTCTAAGGTGGCATTTCTAAGATTGGATTTTACTGGCGAGGGGAGTGGTGGAGGAGAAGAATTTCAATGGAGACAGAAAATCTCAGTTAAGTTGTAAAGATGAAAGGAGTCTTTGAGGAAGTAGCAGTCAGGACTGAAGGGAATGTTATTTCGTGTCTAAATTTTGGTATTTAAATGCAGACTGGAAAGGAATAGTAGAGAGTCTGTTAAAAAAGAAAAAAAGTCACTCCTGAGAAGGGAAGAAGTAAGAGAAACTATGCACAAAATATGCACCTAGGAAGATCAAGTAAACAGCAGGGCTGAGGAAAGCATGAGCTGGAGGTGCAGCATATCAACCAGGAGGTGAACTATGGAATCACTAGAAAGATGTGGGTTCGGGTGTGATGTACCTCCCTGATAATAAGGTTAATAACAATCTCAACTTCTTTCATTGACAAGAAGCTTCAGTTAATATTGTTAAGACCCGTTTCTCCCCATGCCTTCACCCCTTTTTGTGCCATTACCTTTTATTGGAATGTTTAACGATGCTGCCCTCTGAATCTCCTCATTCCACATTCACTTCTCATATATATGTAGGGACAATTATAAAAGTCATAAATGTAATAAAAAATGAAAAGATCTAAAAGGTTGTCTTATAATCCAATCTTTAGTGCAGAAATGTGATATTTAAAATGTAATTTATTATGAATCCTGAAATATTCCTTCTAGGACCATGTAAATGAATGGTGACTAAATAGGTAGTTACTGAAACAATCGAATAATCATATAAGGACATGCTTCTCTTCTCACTCAAGGAAAAGCATGCTTCCCTAGGTCCTGTTTTCTTTTCTTGCTACCAGGGAACATCTTGACCTCTTTTGATTTCTGAAATGATTGTAGAACTATTTGTTTCAAGGTGTTCTGATAGCCAGGTGGCTAAATTAGGAAGCTTATAATGGATGCATAAGTATGTTTATTGTTTCTAAAACTCTTGTCTCCCTTCTAAACTTGTTTCTGTTTTGACTTAGCTTTGAACACAATCATAATTCTCATTTGTCACCAATATCTTCAGAACTCTGAAATAAAAAAATACAGAATCATCAACTGCAAAGTATATGCATAAGTGAGGTAATTTGTTATTCTGGCATTAAAAAATTATAGTGAGCTTTTTAAGTTCATTTATAATGTTCTAATTAAATAGCACGAGGTAATGAGTTGTTTTTTTTTTTAACTATTTCTCCATCTCCATCACTCCTGCATTAGGATTGCCTACACACAAAAATATGGAGGGAAAAAAAGAATTTTAGTTCTTTTGTAATAGCTGTCTTATGATATATCCCTGATATACTTGTATAAACTACTGCCACCATTTACTGATTTCTAATCTATTAACTTCATACTCAAAAGGCTTCCAAAGTTACCATTGATATGAGAGCTACAAAAGCACTCATATCCAGAATAACCAAAATGTGTGAGTAGCTGAGTCTAAAGGTAGTTCATTTTATTGAACAGTGAAAATCTGTGGGACATTAACCAGGCAGTGTCCACTGATTAGCCATGTAGGATGCTTCTGTCACTAGGTAGAGGCACTAGATCATGGAATGCAGCACCAGACCTGCAAGAACTCTCAGTAAAACTCATCAATATTTTCGAATCACATCACCTGCCTCTTGTGCTCCTTTGAGAAACATTAGCCACCACGTTAGGTACTCAGTTCTGAATTATCTCCCTGTCTTAATCCTTGACCTATTAATGTCTCGAAAGGCATTAAGGCAACAATTAGTTCCTTCCCTGCTCTTCACTTTGTGCTGATCAGACATTTGGCATTCTTTTTTTAAGCATAAGACTCATTTCTCTTCTCCTGCTTGGTGTGATAAGGTTTTTATTGCAAATAAGTGAATATAAATTACTGCACGATATTTGAAGAAATTCAGTGGGGAAATGATGGAAGTAGAGATGGGAAAAGAGGACACAGAGGCAAGAACAATTTTAACTGGGAGAACATTGATGGTTCAAAATGATGCCATTTTAAATCTATTAAATAGAATAATTTTTCTACTGTTTTGTTTTTACATTTGAAAAACTGAAGGCTACAATTTGCTTTATTCCCACTACTTTTTCCTTCAGATGATTTTTCCAGTAAATGGTCTTTTTATTTTCTGCCACCACCCACCGATTCTTCTCTTTGATGTTTTGTGCTCTCGATGGTATACACTGTCGCTTTTCTATGTATTTTAATGTTCCAAATAGATTGTCAAGTACTCTATGTGCACACACATACACACATATATGTAATTAATATATTACATATGGTGTGTGTATATATATATATGTAATTATATATAATTAGTTATGGAAACAGACATACACATAGATGCCAAAATTATGTCTAAATTGTTGCCAAGTTGTTCTTTAGTCCTGAGATAATTTCCCTGGCCCCTAAAAAACCCTTCTATATGTTTGTACTAGTCCTCTAAATAAAGCTAATATTAGCTTCCAATGAGAAAGCAGTTATTAATGAGACAAATTTTCTTGATGGATTTGTGATCATACCGAATAGAATGTGACTGATTGTTACAAATGAGATATTTACTGATTCAGCTGAGCCCCCAAGGCCGAGAATACAGAAACTGGAGCAAGATCCTGGAGCCCTGTGATGCTAGACAAGACCTTTCCACTGCTGGATGGTGGAAAAGTAAGAAAAATCATGGAGAGAGGAAGACAGGGAAGGAGGTGTTGATTCGATTGGGGAACTCATGGTAACCTACCTACAAAACTTAGAGAAGTATTCTTATATTTTAACAACCTGTAAAATTCTGCCACTAACAAAACATCAGCCATGATTAGTACCTGCTTTACCTGGGCAAAACAGAAGGTCAAGAGGGAGTCTGGAACCTAGGGGCAGGACAGGAATAAAGACACAGACGTAGAGAATGGACTTGAGGACACAGGGAGGGGGATACAGCAGAAACTAACACACCGTTGTAAAGCAGTTATACTCCAATAAAGATGTTGAAAAAAAAAAAAAAGAGGGAGTCTGATGCTGTTGTCCTGAGCCAATAGTAAAGAGAGACAGACAGAGAGAGAGAGAGATGAATCTGGAATAAGCAGCCCTTTCAAGATAGAGCCAAGCAGAAAGAAACATTAATTTTCAATCTTTGAATCTGATTATTACCCCAGTCTGGATGTTTTAATGACTGAAGTAAATCTGTTCTCTGGAGTTTTATTTGAGCTCATTATTATCTAAGCATAATTGAATAAAAATCTGAGGCAAACCTAAGAGTTCATCCAGGGGCATGGAGAAAACTATCCCACAGTCTGAAGTGAAAAGATTACTGGCTGGAAAAGCAAAGTTTCTTTTCTGTTTGCACCTTAACATTCATTCAATAAAAGAAAAAGTCATGAGAGGAGAGCATCCAGTTTGCAATTCAGCTGCCGTTTGGACTAAGCTTGCTTGTCTGATGAACCAGGGGGAGGAACCAGGGGTATTTGGCATGACGATTCGTTGTAATATTTGGTTGGTTTGGGTTTGTTTGGAGCCAGCACTAGAATAGCGTATCGAAAACCAGAACGGCTCCGTGCTCAGTGGCACACGCTCTTGACTGAGCTTTTGGAGAACACTTCAGGCAGAAAGGTCCACAGGTTATCGGCAAATACGTATAGCTCAGGGCAGCAGACCAGCTGGAACCCCCTGAGGACAAGGGGAGTGCCCCTCCACCATATAGACACTGTGGTGGGTTTTGGTAGAGTGGAGGTCCCAGGAGATCTGCACCACATCAGAACCTTGACTTCATACGCTGGGGCACAATAGATATGAATTTGTGACTTGGACTCAGGATGGTCCTGTCAGGTGTTGTCCAAGTGACTCTGAAGGAACCAGGCTGGCAGAACAAAGGCAGGGTGAAGCCACATGGATAGTCTAGATCAGTGGTTCTCAAACTTGGAAGCCCTGGAACCCCTTCGCAGTCTTAAAAAACTGTTAAAGATGTCAAAGGGCTTTTGTTTATATGGATTTTACTGATATTTACCATATTGGAAATTGAAACTGAGAAATGTTTTATTCAATCTTTTTTTTTTTTTTTTTTTCCCGGTACGCAGCCCTCTCACTGTTGTGGCCTCTCCCGTTGCGGAGCACAGGCTCCGGACGCGCAGGCTCAGCGGCCATGGCTCACGGGCCCAGCCGCTCCGCGGCACGTGGGATCCTCCCGGACCGGGGCACGAACCCGCGTCCCCCGCATCGGCAGGCGGACTCTCAACCACTGCGCCACCAGGGAAGCCCTATTCAATCTTTTTAAAGTAACAGTGATGAACCCATTGCATGTTAATATAAATAATGCTTTTTTTCATGAAAAATAATTATATTTCCCAAAGCAAAATAAAAAAATGAAAAGAATGTCATTGTTTTACATTCTCGCATATCTCCTTAACATCTGGCTTAAGGACAGCTGGATCCTTATTTGTGCTTATGCATTCGATCTATTATGACATGTGGCTTTGTTTGAAGTATATAAAGACTATATATGAAGTATATACGTATAAAGAATACCTGGCCTCACACAGATGTCTACTTGGAAAAGAGTAGAGTATTTCGATAGCTGTTTCAGAGGGTCAATATGGGTCTTCCAAACTTTAAATTATTTTATTACACATTATCAAAAAATCACATTCCTTAACATCACCAGTATCTTCATCTGCTCGGTCTGCTATCACACAATACCACACACCGGCTAGCTTAAACAATAGACATAAGTCCAAGATCAAGGTGGTTTCTGTTGAGAGCTCTCTTGCTGACTTGCCAACAGCTGCCTTCCTGCTGTGTCCTCACATGAATGAGTGAGAGAACGAGACACCGAGAGAGAGAGAGAGACAGAGACAGAGACAGAGAGACAGAGAGACAGGAGACAGTGTGCCCTGGTCTGTCTTCCTCTTCTGATAAGGGTTCCAATCCCCAAATGGAGGCCTCACCCCATGACTTCATCTAAACCTAACTCCCTCTGTGAAAAGATAAACGGAGACATATTAAGAATGTTAAGGGTTTATTTGCACAAACATCGATTTAAGTCGGGCAGCATCCAGTCTAGCAGATAGGAAGGAATTCTGATGAGCTGTATAAGACGAGAGACTTCTATAAGCAGACAAAGTGGGAGCCAGGAAGTTATGCCAGGCAAAAAGGCAGGTTGGCTATTGCAAGGTGACTTTTCTTAGAGGGCGGCAGGGGTCTAGCGGGCAGATTTTCCAGCTGCTGCTGACAGGCAATTCCTGATTAACTCGTTTAAGAGTCTCGGGCTTCCCCGGTGGCGCAGTGGTTGCGCGTCCGCCTGCCGATGCAGGGGAACCGGGTTCGCGCCCCGGTCCGGGAGGATCCCACGTGCCGCGGAGCGGCTGGGCCCGTGAGCCGTGGCCGCTGCGCCTGCGCGTCCGGAGCCTGTGCTCCGCAACGGGAGAGGCCACAACGGTGAGAGGCCCGCGTACCGCAAAAAAAAAAAAAAAAAAAAAAATAGAGTCTCTTCCAGGAGAGCCGACACTATAATTAAGTCTTGCTTTGGTGACGCAGGGCGAAGCATAAACAACTCCATTTTGGGCCTGTTTTTTGTTGCGTTAACAACCCCCAAACGTCCCACCGCTAAATATTACCACGCTGGGGATTAGGGCCTCCAAACATAAATCCTGGGGGACACAAACATTCACCTGTAACAACCAGCAATCTTATCAGAAAAGTCGTTACACGTTGTCAAGCCCTCAAACCGTGGTGAAAACACATTTTCAAAAATTCTTATTTTCATTTGAAATCTCCAACTTTTTCTTAGCTACACTTTCTTTTGTCTTCTTTGAGGGGACAGGCCTCACTTAGTTCATGCTGGAGAGCAATGTTGACCAAATAGCCAAGTCTGAAAAATCAGAGCTTGTCTGTTGGCTGTTATTGAAGGTGGAATTAATGTCCCATGAAAAAGCCACTAGTTCAGCTCACGACCCAAGCGTTTGGATCGGTGTTTTTCCTCAGAAACCATTACGCATCATCACCAGCATATTAAAACAATGTGTCCTCAAGGTTAGAGGCTCAATGAAATCGGTCATTTTTTCGGCTTCCTCAAAGACGTCTTCGAACGAAACCAGCAAACGTTTTTTACACGGTGGACGTGTGGTGGTAAAAAGATCAATGACTACTTGTAGAGTTTAGTGCCACCGCCTGGATTCACACTAAGGTGCCATCAGTTTTACACTCCACTGCTTTGGTACCTTCAGGGAAAAAGACATTTAATTTTACTACTATCATGAAAGTAGTTTTTGATCCTGCAGTCCTCCTGAAAGAGCGCTGAGGATCTCCTTGGATCTACGTACCACACTTGGGATCTCTTGGGCTAGATTATGCGGTAGTGAAGGAGCACAAATTCAATGGTTTATCCGAGGGAGAGCTCGCATCCTGCTGTCGTGAAGTGAATTGGCATAAGGAAGGTCACGGGGTTGTATGCGACAAAGGCAGCACCAGAGCCCAGGCCTCCTGGCTCCGTGTACAGCACTGAATGTTCTACACCACATTACATTCATGCTTAACTGCTCCATTCCTATCCTAGGGAGCCTTAGGTAAAGCTACAGAGACCTAATCTTACGTTTTTAAAAGTTTTCAATACCTTACCAAAAAACAACGTGATAAAAGTTGTCAGATAAGATTATTGTACTGATTTCAACCATAGGATAAAATATCTGTCCTGTGAGCCCTGTTTATAAGTGCGTTCAAATAGAGAACTTAATATTCCCACAGTCTCTGCTACCACCTTGGCGACAGGATCTTATTAATAGGGCATAAAGACTAGAAATGCACAGCAAGGCATAACTGGTCTTTTGAAGAGTAGATAAAAGAAAAAAGTTGATTGCTTTGTCTCATTAAAAAGCAGAGTGTGTGCCATCTATGAAGTGCAGAATTGAGCACTTCCCTGTGGCAGCGAAACAAAAACCCATCTTTCTCTCACCGAGCTTTTCTATAAAGGAAAACTAGGTGAAATCTCGAGCGGCACAGTACTAGAGAATCCTGTAGCGGTGTGGAAGCGGAGGTGCGGCAGAGCAGTAGTGATTTCTGAGCCCAGGACGCGTTTGATATCAGGGTACCAAACCTTTGTTTATAAAATGTTGCAAGACGCCCTGTTTCGCCTAACGATCGTGCAGCTTGGGTCGTCAGCACCATCTGGGCCTGAAAATATTCTCTGCTGATTGGATATGAGAGATGTAAGAAACAGAAAGAAAGCCTCCAAGACAAGGAGGATAAGTGTTATGTGAAAAGAATGTATAAAATGCCACGGGTACAAAGACGTTGGATTGTTGACATTTCTTACCAACAGAGAGTGTTGTTATATTCAGTCTATAGAATAAAACAAAAGACAATTCTGAATTTTGTATATATATATATATATATATATATATAAAATAACCCAAAGATTGAGATAAAATAAAAAGATGAATATCTTTTAAACTTACTGTATAAATATTACTTCTTACTCCAATTTCTTTCACCCATCTGATTATTATAAATTTTAAATAGCTATATAATATATTTCATTAGACTAATAAGTACTGAAGAGTTTCCATTCTAATAAATTTGCCCTACAATTTTGGAGCTATTGATGTTGTCTGCCATATATTTATTTGTGAGAATTTATTTTTTAAAATTGTACATAATGATATAACTATTCACTTTGGCTATATATCAATAAAATAATTTTTATTTATTAGAAATGGACAGTATAAAGATCCAACATGAGACAACATAGAATTATTTACTTAAACATAATTGAAACAATTTTCAGTACCACCACAATGATTTATTTGACAGATTTTGTAGGAGTGTTTCCTAAAGCAGTATTTGTTGTGGTTTTAAACGTGGAAATTATCAATAAGGGGTCTACAATCCTTCAAATAACATTGAGCTCAAAGGCTTGTGACAGGGTCAATGTTGTGTCTTTCAGAATCTGTCATTTTGCCTAAAACAAAACTAGTAACTACTATACATCACTTCTACATGTCATCAGTAACTTTGTACGGTGGCATATGCATGGCGGAGGTATAGTTTAGGCATGTTCCCTTGCATGGAACAGATGTTAGCTGTGAAATTCTGTGACCTTGATAAAAATAAAATACATTTCTTATGAATGTTTTATTTCAGATAAATATTTTAAAAACCTCTATGCCGGGGGGTGGTGATGGGATGAATTGGGAGATTGGGATTGACATATATACACTAATATGTATAAGATGGATAACTAATGAGAACCTGCTATATAAAAAAAATAAATAAAATAAAATTCAAAAAAAGAAAAACCTCTATGCCTTGTTTTCTTCCATGCATGCAAATTAACTCAGAAATGCTTGTATATCAAGTATACCTAATTCCAGACTCTTGATAATGCTTTATCAAAGATGCTAAGAGTCTAAGGTGGTACTTAAATGAATAGATGATACACAAGTACTAAGTAGGGTTCTATTTAAACGATGGAAAACAAAGTGGAACTGGCCTTTCTATTCATGTTTCAATTTAGTGCATATGATAAATTGAGGAAAATAATTGATTTTCCATGCAAATGTGGAAAAGAAGTGTTGATTAGTTTATCAAAGTGCTCTGTGCATAATCTTCATTTGTTCAAACAGTCCAGTTCTCAGAATAGTTCTTTTATTGACACAAAGGAAAATGAGAAGTAAACCATTTTCCTTTCTTTTAGTGCACATTTGGAAATAATGCATATTCAGCTACAATCAAGAATAAACCTGTCAATCAAATTAAGCAGGGGAAAAATAAAGATCACCCACTCACCTGCTAATTGCTGAATTAAGCTATGTTTTACAATATAACAATAAATGTCTCCAACTGCTACTGTAGCCTCTACTGCACTGCATTCCTTCTCTCAAGTACAATAATCTGCTTCTCCTGACATTCTACATAATCATGAAATACATTATTTCCCTTTCCATAGCCTGTAACTTTGCAAATAAATTTACACTCAACAGACCACTGTTTTCCCCATGTGACAAGGTTTAAAGATAACCTCTTAGTATCATTTTAACAAATACTTACCAAGAGCCTGGCATGATTTGAGATACCAGCTCTCAAATATATTTCTAGCTAGGAACTCTCCTTTGAACCACTCTTCTGACTAAGGTGGTCCCAGGGAGATCTGGATACCAGTCACATCTGAAATTAGTGACATGGTGAGAATTAGCTGGCATTATTAGAACCAGTACAAATGCATCACACTCACCCTCATTTGTTAAGATGGTGAAAATAATTAAAAGGAGAAATGATGTTTTCTCTTTTTTTTTCACTTTTTGCTAGATTGACAAGTCCATGTTAGTCACTTAAAAATCATTTACCAATCGGATAAAAGTTATTCCTTTGATCAATAAATCACTGATGAAGCACTTCCCTTTCTCTCTACTACTGTAGGTAGTAAATATCAAAGTGACAATTAAAATGCTTCTGATCACTGTTATCTAAAATCTGAAATGGATGGTGTCACTTTAAACTGCTAAAATATTTCTCCTAGTATGATTGTAAAGCTTTCCATTTTAATAGACAAAAAAATTGACTAATTAAATATTTCTGTGGTCCAAAACAGGATGTTTCTGAAAGATAGGAACTTTCTTCTACTTTCTCTGACTTTAACTTCTCTATCCCTGTTACAAAGAAGGGATAAAGTACATACTGCCCAGGTTCTCTTTAGCTTTCAGATTCTGTGATTTCTTTCATGTGAAATACATCCTTACTTATTCAAAGTGTAGTAAAATATATATTTCAGGCATAGCTTTAGTCAATGTATCATGTAAAATTCTTAGTAGGACAATATTTATTTAAGAAGAAAAAGATCCATTTTTTCTCAGAAATAGTTTTTAATGGGTAAACATTCCATATAAGAAAACTGAAGCAAAATAGGATAAGTTCACATCTCTCTCATTTAGGGATCGTCTACATAAGCAAGAAAATGATTAACTTTGAGTACTTATATTCTTTGGTTAAAAAAATTAAAATTTTTTCAAACTTAATTTTCATAGAGAAAGCATAAAGATCCTGAGATAAATATTAGAAAAAAAATGCTAGCCCTACAGAATAAAGACAACTTCTGCCAATAGCAGAGCCAAGATTTTGCATTACTGTTAAAGAAAACAGTGAAGGCTGGATGTTTGTGTTCCTCCAAAATTCATATGTTGAACCCTACCCCCCAGATGTGATGTATTTGGAGGGGGAACATTTGGGAGTTGATAAGAATTAGCCAACGTCATGAGGGTGGAGCCTTCATGAATGGGATTAGTGCCCTTATAAGAGTCACAAGAGAGCTCGTTTTGCTGTTCTGCCCTCTGCCATGTAAGCATATAAGAAGTCATCTGTCTGCAACCCTGAAGAAGGCCCTCCCTGGAACCTGACTGTGCTGGCACCCTGATCTTGGACTTCCATCTCCCAGAACTGTGAGAAATAAATTTCTATTGTTTATAAACCACTCATCTATGGTATTTTTGTTATAGCATCTCAATTGGAGACAATTACCTTAAGAGATTTTCATTTATTCATACATGGCTTTGCCCAAAAATATTTAGTGAGCACCTGCTATGAATGTCACGCAGGCTACTTGTCCAACATTAGTCATATAGGGGCTTGGTTCGTTGTAATAGTCAGGGACCCAGGATTATGTAGATTCTACCAACTCATGATCCCAACCTCTCAAGAAACTTCCATAGTTTCCTGCAGCAGGGCTGATACCACACTACCCTTAAATAATTTTTTGTGAAAGTGACACACATCACTCTGCACATATTTTGTTACCAAAAGAAGGCTCTTGGCCATGCCTGCCTTTAAGAGTCAGGGAACTGTAATACTCAAAAAGGCCAAGAAGGAAAGGAGAATTAGAAATATTGATGAGCAGTAGTATGTTTGTCATGGTACTCAGATTTAGCAAAGTTCGCCCCCAAAATACTTTGACATTTGATTATTGTCAATCTAACATTTTATAATGTACAATCTAATCTAATCATAAAAGAGCATGTTATATGCTCCTTTATATTTCCCAAAGTGTAGGACATATATTGGAAACTCAAAATTAGCAGAAAGAATTAATTTAATTAATTACTGAACAAACAAGTAATGCACATTTCATTGTCAACTGGGCATACAATTGGTAAAGAGTGATGAGATTTTCTCTAACAAAGAATAGCAGTAGTAACATGAGGTCAAATTGTGCTAATCAAGGTTGACCCCATGCCTAGGCTGAGTAAACGAAGCATGTGGAGTGAGTTCAGAGAGATGAAATCCTGTCTCTTCAAAAGAAACTCTCCCACTGCCCTATAAGAACACCTTCCCCCCTTCCTACAGGGCCTGAAATTCTCACTCCTAACCAGCAGATTTGTGCCTCTCGCTCCACGTTTTAAAACCTAAGAGTGCCTTGAAAAGGACAGAGTTAACATTATTTATTATGAATAGTCAATGAATTGAATTTTAAAATAATGATGAGGTTACTAAAAAGAAACAAAAACGTAAGCTTTGGCTATACTAGTGGACAATGTGTGTCAGAATTAGGAACGTAATAGGCCCACTTCTCAATGCTAACCAGGCCATATCTAGAATAGTGCGCTTGGGAATCTTACATTTAAGAAAGTTGTCAATACTGAAGCTTACTGAAAGAAGAATAACCAGGAAGATAAAAAATTTGGAATCCAATCGTAAACATTAAGAAGAAAGTCTTGAAGTCTTGAGCATCTTCTGGCCTCAAAATGGCTGGAACCCTCTTCTTCCAGTTTATATGGTCTGTCTTAGTCACCTCAGGTTGCTATGACAAATTACCATAGATTGGATTACTTAAACAATATTTATTTCTGGAGGCTCCAAGATCAAGGTGCTGATTAATTTCATTCCTGGTGAGAGCCCTCTCCCTGACTGGCAGACAGCCACCTTCTCACTGTGTGCTTACATGGCAGAGATCTGTAGTCTGTTTCTTTCCTTATAAGGACACTGATCTCAATGGACCCACCTTCACGACCTCATCTAAACTTAGTTACCTCCCAAAGGCCTTACCTCCTATTACCATCCCATCGGGGGTTTGGGTTTCAGCATATGAACTTCCGGGGAGCACAAACCTTCAGTCCATAACACAGTCTTATACCTCCTTTCTGGGGCAAAACAGCAGCTCTCTAACCTCAGCTAGCATTCAACCATTAGCAACTGCTTCCATGGGAGCAAACCCAAAACAACAGAGAACAGGACAATCCATTGCAGGCATTTGTTCAGGTTAAGAATTAAGAACCAAAGTGCCAGTTTGTTCTAAGCTGCAACCTGGTACAGTTTTCAAACAGGATATGAGTCCAATTTTAACAGACATGCTTCAATAGTGCTAAGAGGATGTGCCAGCATTAATTCCTTACTTTTGGCATGACTTTCATCTTAATAATTCCAAAAATCAAATATTACAGGAAAACTGAAATGATAGAAGAGAAAATTATATTTGAGTATGTCATCCTCCAATATATGCAGGCCAGGCCAGATGACAGTGCACCTTTCTTATTCAAGATCCTAGTTTTCCCCTAAGCACCTAATTGATGGTGAATGGGGGAAAATGCCATGTCAGATTTGTAGAATCATTATCTTTATAAACAAAAAGAAGTGCTTACGATTAAAGTGGTCAGTAATAGAGAAACACACAAATAAGTGATAATACGTCAATTTAATGGAATATCACTCCTACATTTAAATGGTTGTGATGACTGTGAATCAATATTCTATAATGTTAAGATTAATGGCACACTATAAAAATGCAGACACATTAAGGAAAATGATGTCTGCACATGAGCAATGCTTAGAAGGGAATTTAGCTTAAAACAATTTGATTAAAACAATTGGTCCATCCGCCTCACTACAAATAACTCAATTTCATTCCTTTTATGGCTGAGTAATATTCCATTATATATATGTGCCACATCTTCTTCATCCATTCATCTGTTGATGGACATCTAGGTTCGTTCCATGTCCCGGCTATTGTAAACAGTGCTGCAGTGAACTTTGTGGTACATGTCTCTTTTTGAATTAGGTTTTCTCAGGGCATACGCACAGTAGTGAGATTGCTGGGTCATATGGTAGTTCTATTTTTAGTTTTTTAAGGAACCTCCATACTGTTCTCCATAGTGCTTGTATGAGTTTACATTCTCACCAACAGTGTAGGAGGGCTCCCTTTTCACCACACCCTTTCTAGCAATTATTGTTTCTAGCTTGTGAAGTAAGTCAGAAAGAGAAAAACAAATACCGTATGCTAAAGCATATATATAGAATCTAAAAAAAAAAAAAAATGGTACTGATGAACCTAGTTGCGGAGCAGAAATAAAGAGGTAGACATAGAAAATGGACTTGATTACATGGGGTGGGAGGGCAAAGTTGGGGCGACGTGAGAGTAGCACCTACATATATACACTACCGAATGTTGGTTGGCTGGTGGGAAGCAGCCGCATAGCACAGGGATATCAGCTCGGTGCTTTGTGACCACCTAGAGGGGTGGGATAAGGAGGGTGGGAGGGAGGGAGGCACAAGAGGGAGGGGACATGGGGACATGTGTATGCATATGGCTGATTTGCTTTGTTGTATAACAGAAACTAACACAGTATTGTGAAGCAATTATACTCCAATAAAGATCTACTTTTTTTTAAATTGGTATCTTAATTAGATTAGAGTCTTGTTCATGCATCAATAAACAAGTATTTGTGCTAGTTTTGAGAAATACAAAGAAAAATTAAGAAACAATCACTTTTCTCAGAGCAGTGAAAGGGTTTTATAAGTAAAGAAAAATAATGAATAAATAGGCATTTATATTGCAGTTTGGTAAGAACAGTGATAGAAACAGACATGCCTGGGGAGCTAAGAGAGTAAACAAGAGGCACATAACCTAGTCTGGAGTGAGATGGCTGAAGATGCGGGGAAAATTTCACAGAGGTCGGGATGCCTGACTGAAGTCGTAAAGGAAAAATAAGAATTATCCAGGATGAGAGATGGCTGCAGGAAATGAAGGGTGTTGGGGCAGATGACAAGCACAAGTAAGACTTATGGGAAATATTTCATGTTCAGCACAGCTGGTGCCCAGAGTGAGGGAGGGAAAAAGAGGTGGGAGGAGTGTGGAGAAGCTGGCAGGGGCAGATCACGAAGAAGTCTCAGTGCTTCTCAGTCTTCTAAGGAGCTAGAGCTTCATCCAAGGCAGAAATGCATTCTAGGAAGGTCATTTTGATGTACTATGGGCAACGATTTTAGACTCTTGCAATAATTCAGGAGGAAAAGTTTAAGAACATGAATGAAGTCAGTGGCAGTGAGGATGGAAAAAAAGAACTTGAAGCAGTGGCAGTGTAGATAGGTGGGGCTTGATAAGAGACCACATTTGGAGGTGAAGGAGAGGAATAAACCCTCACCATAAGTGATCCTTATGTTGATGATCCAGTCTCCTTAATTTCTCAAAACGGGAAGTACAGGAAGAGAAGCAGGATGGGGTGGAGTTGTCCTGTTTGGATTTGTTGTAGGTCAGTGACCATGAGAGATGTTGGATATACGACCTAGAGTGCAAGGACAGATCAGGATTAGAAATAAAAAATGTGAAAGTCATTAGCATATAGGAGGTGTTTGAAGACATACGGAAAGATAAGCTCTC
Organism: Physeter macrocephalus; assembly: GCF_002837175.3. Lineage (NCBI taxonomy): Eukaryota > Metazoa > Chordata > Mammalia > Artiodactyla > Physeteridae > Physeter > Physeter macrocephalus. Next base: position 30,884,234 of record NC_041221.1, on the reverse strand, counting down.
TCAAGGAGGGTTTGAGTGTGGTAAGAAAGGCATTGACACATGCTTGAGGAACTCTACCTTTTAAAGAGGAAGTGGAGGGAGAAATGTCCATGGGGGACTGAGAAGGAACAACCAGAGAAGGAGAAGCTGAAGAGAGAGATGATCTGGAATTAAATTAAGATAGAGTCTCAAAATTTAGGGGTGGAAAATAGAGTCAAATGCAGCCAAGAGATACTGCAAAATGTCCACTAGCCTGGTAACAAGGAAAACATGGAGGCAGTCATGGGGGGTTCACCAGACCACTGTGACAGAAGCAAGTGTCCAGGACACCACGGGATAACTAAGAGGACAGGAGTGCATGGAAGGCATAAGGTAGACAATGATGTCTCATAAACTTGGATGTGAAGGGAAAAGAGATAAAGTGGCTAAACAGAGGATCAATGAGAATGACTGAAAGAGATAGCAAGAGAGTGGGAAAATCAGATTCACATGCCAGCTAAAAGTGAAATTGCTTAACATGCCTTAAAACCACTCCCTTTTCTCCATCAACAGTGACAATCTTACTTCTGCCTTCTTCACTTGGAGGCAGGATTATGATAATGGGCTACCATCGTGATCAAATCCATTAAAAATACTGTTGACGGATGTCTGTGTTTCTTTCTTTGGTTAGGTTTTTAAAGATGAGAGACAATTGAGAGGGTGAGGTGCCAAGAGAAGAATCCAGAAAGTAGTGAAGATGGAGGGACTAAACATTCTAGAAAATGGTGACACAAAGGGTACGAATCTGTAGCAGAGGCAGATAATTTGCTTCCGAGGAGAGAAATTTCTATCTCTGGAACAAAAGCAAAGTGGGCAAGGAAGTCTACAATTGTAGATATGCTTACAGGTGGGGAGGAGGAACAAAAGTTGAGAAAACTCTTTCCTTATTTCTTAATCCCTTCTTCAAGCAGCAAGTATTAGGTCATTATCACAGCCAATGGTCTATTGTGATAGGTGCTTATTTAAGGCAGGGCCCTGCAGTTAAAAAAAGTTACAGTCTGATAGTTGTGGAAAAAGCCCAGCGAAGCATTACATAGCATGTAATCTATTGTCTGCAATGCAACAGTGGAAAGAAGAGCTATGGGACAGAGCATTTTAAGCTAGATTGATAATGGGTACTCTTGAAAGGAAATCATTAAATAATTTGTGAAAATGATTAAGAAAATATTTTAGACGAAAGGAATAACCTTAACTAATATTCAGTAAATAATCCAGCCTATGATCCCCAAGGATCAAACATAATGATTGTCTAGACCCACGGTGAGTTGAACTGAAGTGAACTCTGGCAGGAAAAAGACGAACTGGTGATACAACTGTCCCCTCAAGGTGGAGTTGTGAGTCATGGGAACAGGGAAAAGCGGGGAGAGTGGGAGCGGAGGAAATCCTCCCCAGGGCCCGTCACATTACATCACCTCTAACCAGCCTCTCTGATGATACATGCACCTGTTCTAGGACCACTGCTGCAGTCAGCGTCCTCTTCGTCTTTAGCTGCATTTCTCCCTATCAATGTCTCACCTGTTCTTACAGGTTGTATACAATTCTTTTTCCCTCCTTTAGGCAGAACTAGTCATTAGAAGGCATTTATCTATTGGTACAATCCTGCATCTCAGCACTTACACAGGTTTGGTCTAGAACAAAATTGTTAAATGTTTTGTATTCAGTTCCCCTGTCTTCCTCATTATTCGCTGTTTTCCTGCTGAAAATCTCTGACACTCTTCTTGAAGTGCCTAGATCTCACATTATTGGCAAAATGCTCACATGTCATCCACGTTCATGTGCAAGGAGCTCGTAATCCCTTCAAATACTGGAGAATGTCTGACTCATAGTTTTCTAAAGGATCAAAGTTTTGATAAAAAGAAAGATGTCTTAAGTAAAAATTCTGGTATCCATAAGGAGGAAGTAGTTTGTATTAGGGCAGGAAGTGGTCACCACAATAATGGAAAGAGCTTGAAGCTTGAATTAAAGAGAGATTTTTCTTTTTGTACATCTTCACTTGCTCTCAAGGATTCAATGAAAGAGTATGTAAAGTGCCCTGCATTGTACCAGAACACAACAGGTGTTTCTAATTGCTTTCTTCTCTTTTGCAAAGAATTGCAAGTGACCATAGCCACAAACATATGTGGATCCACTGCAAAATGGATCCACAAGCTTACCAGTTCCTCCATATTATAAACAAAACATGGGAAGCCTTAGTTAATATATGGACTGCTGGCAGTTTTTTTAATTGGGACAAGTGATAATTAGGAACAAGAAAATCTGTGTGAAGTCAAAGACGTTAAAGGAGATATCACCTCTCTGAAAAAAGAGCTCAAAAAAGGGATAAAGCAGTGGAAGAACCAAAAAGTGAACTGAAAATTCTTGGGCTAGAAATTAAAGAGAAAAAGAAATTTACTTTGGACATAAAAATCACATAAGAAGCAACAAAAGGTTTAGGCAGTGCAGAAATATAGTCAGGGATATGGAATGCAGTCTTGACAAAATGAACAACATTAACCAGCCTTTGAGTCAGGCACTAGATTATATTTTCGGTAATTTTTTTAAATTTACCTAAATTATATTTTAGCTAAGCTTATTTTTTGGTTCAACATGAGTCTCCGTAGAAGGCATTTTCTTTTTTCTTCAGGTTGTTAGTAGTCTCCTCCAGCATCTCTGTTGCTTTAGGAGCTTCTTCGGATTGCTCCTGCCCTTTCTGGCTGCGACACCCTTAGGCCAGTAGCTGGGAGCCTTTACCTGAAGTCACCTAGAGAGTGGTAGGAGTGTCACACTCTTCACCTCCTAGGGCAGCAAAATTCTGAGACTTTCCCATCAAGGGGCCTGTCTCCTTATTTCCATATACATTCCCAGCCTTGGGGATACACAGGGCTCTGTGAGTTTAATTTCTTCTCAAGGCGGTGGGTAGAGGGTGGGAGAAAGGGACACACAGAGGCCAAAATTGACTTTCCTTCTGGAAAACCAAGCATCTAACGCCTTCATAGCCTTTCCCTCAAGACTTTCCTGTGTCAATACCCAAACTCTGACTCACATCAAAGGGAAGAAAGCATCACTCCCCTTCAGCAAAAGCTATAGGTCAAAACGTCTTGGCTCTGGGAAATAGATGTGTTTAAAAGAATTGAGAGTAAAGAATCCAGAATCCACTTAAAGAGATTATTTAAAGGTGGTAAAGAAAATACAGATACACCAGCCAAATTTGTGTTGCAGGGAAGGAAGTAAAAGATATTAAAAGTTTGCCAATGTTCTCATCTTTATAGGGAAGAACAACGGATATTTTCTAAATGAAAAACAAATCCAAAATAGGATTTATTACATTCTAAATACAAAATTGAAATAATTCTAAGTTATCACGAGAAAAATATTACAAAATTGAATCACCGAAAACAGACAAAATAGCAAATCATAAAGAAAAAGCAAAGAAGGCAATTTACAACAGAAAGTAATAGAAGAAAAGACCTCATATACCATAACAGCTTAAAGAAAGAATAAAATATCTAATAAAGAATAAACCTAATAAGCCTTTTGCAAAAGTTCTATGAAAAAAATATTAAAACTCTCCTGAGATACATAAAAGAAGACATCAATAAACTGAGTATTGTGCTCTCATAGAGGAAGACTAAATATTTTAAATGGCCCAACTATCCCAAAGTGTATTGATATATTCAGTATTTCCAATAGGATACTATAAAGAGGCTTTTTATTTTTAATTGACAAGCTTATTCTAAAATTCATATTGTAAAACAAAAGGCAGGAATACCATTAAATTTTCTGATAAAGAAGGTTAATAAGGATAAATCAGGGCTTCCCTGGTGGTGCAGTGGTTAAGAATCCACCTGCCAAAGCAGGGGACCCAGGTTCAAGCCCTGGTCCAGGAAGATCCCACATGCCGCGGAGCAACTAAGCCCTTGCGCCACAACTACTGAGCCTGCGCTCTAGAGCCCACGAGCCACAACTACTGAAGCCCGCACGCCTAGAGCCTGTGCTCTGCAACAAGACAAGCCACCACAATGAGAAGCCCGTGCACTGCAATGAAGAATAGCTCCCGCTCGCCACAACTAGAGAAAGCCCGCATTCAGCAAGAAAGACCCAGGGCAGCCAAAAATAAATAAATAAAATAAATTTTAAAAATAGGATAAATCAGACCTGGCAAAACGTTTCAGAACTGGAGGCCAAATAGATCAACGTATAGAGTAGAGAATTTAGAAATATCTCCAGATATATACAAGAATCTAATACATTATAAAGGTGGTACTTTAAGTCTATGAGGAAAACATGGATTATTTAATAAATGCCATTATGATAATTGGTTGGCTATTGGAGAGAAAAAATAGTGCTTGGTTCCTATCTTTTTTTTTTCTCATACTGATTTTTTTTTTCTTTTCATTGAGGTACATACTCTAAAGTTCACTAGCTTAAGGGTACAACTCCATTAATTTTTTTACATGTGTGAACCCATGTAATTACCATGCAGGTCAAGATATAGAATATTTCCAGAACCTCAGAAGTTTTCCTCATTTCCCTTCCCGGTCAATACCCTACACTTACCCCAGAGGGAAGCTCAACTGTTAACTCTTGTCACCATCAATCTGTTTTGCCTATACTTGAACTTCCTATACAGGGAATCATACCTTGTATGAAATTTTATTTAAGACGATTCAAGTCAGGTCCAATATCTGTCCTTCCTTTCTTTCTGAGGCCTTTTTAGAGATGGCTTACACAGAGGTGGTCCAGGCCATGGCCATGGTCCAGTATTGCTAAGAAAAGTCTGTTATGATCAAAGGTGAGAAGTTGCTCATTCTCATGTCCAAAAGATACAAGGAATTGCAGCTGAAGGTAAAACATTCTCTCCTTCATTCATTCATTCAAAAAGCATCAGCTGAGTGTCTCCTCCTCGTCAGCCACTAGCCTAAGTGCTGGTAGGAAGGAGAGGACAGGAAAAGATCCAGAATTATTCACTGCCTTTGAGAATATCACATGGGATGACAAACCATTATAACATGGCAAGAAAAGAGCTCATTGAGGTAAGTACAAAATGCAAAGGGATGATTCAGACAGGATGACTGATTGCTTGGGGCCCAAGGAGGATTTTAAGGGAAGTCTTGAAAGAGGAAGCAAGAAGGAAAAGGCGGTGGATTTGCTTGGTCCCTCTCTTATTCTTTATACCAAAATAAGTTGCGAATGCTTCAAAAATGTATTTGTAAAAGAAAATAAATAAATAAAAGTATAAATGACATCATGGAAGGATTTACTTATAGGAAGATGAAGTAAACACACCTTTGCCTATGCCTCCACTATGTACAACTAAAACTCTTGGACATTATCTATAAACAAACCTTAGAAAACATTGAAATGTGGAGAGTAGAAGGCAGACAGGCTATGGATCTTGGGACTCAAGGAATCACCTAGTGGTGAGTCCCCTGGGTGGTTTCTTGTTGCCTCACATGTCCCAGACTTGGAGCCGAAGAAGCTGAAGCTGACAACCTGGAAATACTTCAATGGATGCAGACCCAAACAAGCCCCAATGAAAGCCTGATCTCACTAGCCAAGAGACCAGGAAAAGAGAATCTAGCAAGACAGAAACCTTTAAACAAGCAGCACTTGACTCCAGCCGAATATCAGAAAAAGATTAAATGAAATGCGTGGCCCACTCCCACCCCCTTCAACAAAGTCTAAACGGGAAACATAGACTTCCACCTTCTCCAGGCTGTAACAAGGACCCCACCCACACCTGGTTCAGTGGAGTCCCACAGATGGTAATAATGAGGGCCCTCTCTACCTCCCTGCAAGGGAGGTGTCAGTGGAGGCCTGGTGGTGAGGAGGACTTGCACCATTACCCAGGGGTAATGAGGCCACCCCACTGCTCTGTGGGGTCAGTAGACGCCATGCGTGCAGTAGTAACAAGTTACTCTTAGGCCTCCCAGCCAGAGAGGTATCAGTGGAGATCTACTGGGGAACTAGACCCGGGCCATCATCTAGCAGTAACAAAGAGTCCCAACACCAACATGACAAAGATGCTGAAGTCACTGAAGCCAAATTTTAAATCAGCCATGGTAAGTATGATTTAATGAGCAATTACAAACACACTTGAAACAAGTGAAAAATAAAAAGTCTCATCAAAGAAAGAAAATCCAGAAGGAAGGACCGAATGGGAATTTTAGAACAGAAAAATATGATAACTGGAAAAAAATATTTCAGTGGATGGACTGAACAGCAGGATGGAAGGGACAGAGAAAAGAATCAGTACACTTGAAGATAGATCAATATAAATTAAATTATCAAATCTGAAGAGAGAGAGAGAGAGAGAGAGAAAATAGATTGAAAAAAATTACCATAGTCTCAGAGACCTATGGAACTATGTAACAAAAGATTTAACATTTATGGGACCTGAGTCCTTGTTAAAGATGACAAAGATACTCAAAGACATAATGGCTTAAATCTTCCCAATTTGGCAAAAGATGTAAATGTATAGATTCAAAAAGCTGAGTGAACCACAATGTGACAAACCAAAAGAAATCCATACCAAGACACATCATCGTCAAACTTCTGAAAACTAAAGACCAAGTCAGGCAGAGCAGTGACCAAACATAGGACGGTCTCTGGTCCAGCTGCATTTTGCTTTTATTGCTCTTTTATTCTCCTGCATACTCGGGCTCATAGGAAAAGGGACTCAATAAGATTTTTGATTGGCAGATAGCATAATTTACCAAGAGAATTTTAGTTCAAAATCATTATAAATGTGTCACAAAAAACACTCTTAAAATACAGCACCTCTAATAGTTTTCTTCTTAAATATTACAAGTAATTCAAAACAGATGTACCTGATGCCAGGATGCCATTGTCACTTATAGACCACATGACAGAAAAAAAAAAAAAAACTTTCCTGTTTTTATTTAACATGGTGGTTCATGAATTAACCGTCAGAGGGCCCCAACATATGAACTTGTGAAAGCAAAGTAATTAACCCTCTTGGCTAATTTATGTATCGGAAAGTTTCTAACTCCTCTCTGCAAATCCTCAGAGTTCAAGGAGACCATTGGGAATTGCTCCTGGACTGATATGTCACATGACTTGGAAGAGTTTTCCTGCTTTGAGGTCCACTAAGAAAAATAAAACATCTGCCACAAGGAAATGCTTTGAATTTATCAATTGATGCCAAAATATAGTAGTCTCACCCCAAAAGGGGGAGGTCAAGTCTAGTAATTCTTCTGCTATTGAATCACTGTGTTACTTTGAGCATCTTTCTCCTTGTAGGCTGTATGTTTTAAGCAGCAGATTACATTCTCTAGGATAGTGACACATTAGGGGCACCAGAAATTCCTTCTGTTCCCACAGCCTGGAAGAGGTGGGTGCCCATCACAACAAAAAGTCTCCTTGCTGGGGCACTAGCAAATAGCAAGAGAAAACTTCCTGAAATGTTTGCTGATGGACCACTATTTCAACTCATGCCAGCAAGGGTGGCATAATAAAAATATTTGATTATTAATTACATGCAATCCAAAATTACTTTATGAATTTTATACAACCTGCAGAGAAATAACTCCACTGAGGGTTGTGTGATAAAAGTGTAGCATATAGACACTAATGACCTCTTTTTTAGGTCTAAACATATATCTAGATCTATCTTAACAGACTATATATAGGCTGTAATGATATCCAGTGAGGAATTTAACAGAGCTCTGTGGTGAGCTGTAGAACTCTTTGCCAAAATTCTTAACCTGGATTCAGGGTGACAAATTATCTGTATTTCCCACAGCCACCCAAAATGAATCTAGAAGGAAATATGGCTTTCATAGCAGCCAAGCTGTTAAAAGTAAACAATACATGAGAAAGTTCATAAATTCAGTGACTATTACCTATTATGAAAAAGCAGCTGGCTTCTGACGAATTGAAGAGTGTTCCTGGGGGTTCGTCAGTCAACATATTATTTATTGAGCACTTACTATATGCTGACAATGTTTCTGCCACTAGGAATACAGAAGTAAACAAAATAGTGAGCATACTTGTCCTTGAGAAATTTATGTCTTCAAGGGTGTGGGAAGAGTGGCAGGTAATACACACAGAGACTAATAAATAAATCTGATCATTTCAGACATTACTAAGAGCTATGCTTAAAGTAAGGTAATTTGTTACAGACACAGAGAGGTTAGGGAGGTCCTCTCTGAAGGGTGACATCTGAGGTGAGACCTACATATTAGGAGGGGGAATTCAGGAAGGGGGAAGAGCTGATAAACATTCCAAGAGAGAAAATGTTCAATCACAGTTCCTAAAACTAAGTTGAGCTCCCAAATTTTTGTGTTGTTGTTAATTTAGTCTCACGTCACCTCGCTCTCTGTGTGAAGTGCTTTCATAGAGAGGCATTTAGCAAGTTCCCACAGCGACATGCATATTATCATCTCTGTTTTGGCCTGTAAGAGAATGGAAACTAAGCAGTGACGTTTAGCAACTTTCTCAAGGTCACATGTGAATATGGAGCAGAGCATAAATTTAAATCCAGTCTTATTCTCAAGTCCTGTGTAACACACTACCTATCACAGATGGCATTCCATTAGTGTGTTATCAAGGAAAACTTCCTTGAGTCATTATTATTATTATCTGGGAAAATAAACGTGTCCTTCAACATCTATATCAAACAAAGAAAAAATAAGGGTGTGGACTCTTTAAGAAACCAGGAGTTACAGCTGAGCACCTAGGCTAAGGAGGTGTTCCCTTGAGTACAATGTGTAGCTGAAGCTGTTGATATTTCATTGCATTTACAACTTCTTAAAAGATGGTTCAGATTCTCTCTGGGAGGCAAAAGGGATAATAATTAAGAAGAGAGGGGCAGAAATACAGAAGCTCCGAGATTTAAATTCCAGACGACAAGAGAGACATCATAAACCCAAAGAACATGGGAATCAAATGGATTATTTCAAGTTCAGAATCATCCACAAAGATATTCTTGAGCGGTAATCAACACTTGCTCTCTACCTGGCAGAAAAACTGAGCACTTATTTTGATTACTTTCACCTGGGTTCAAAACCACAGTGATAGGACTGAAAAAATAGAAAAAAAATTAAATGAGGGGGGAAGAGAAAAATTTCAAACATGTAGGAAATTGTCATTCTTATAGCAAGGCAGTTAGTACTGAGGAGTACTATTCCATGGTGTCTTTTTGGCTCTATGCAAAAATTGTTTTTTTCTAATTTTCTTTTTTGATATGAATCTAAGGCAAGTACATGGAAGATATACCCTCTTTTGTCATTCAGCAGTCTCTGAAGTCAATCTACCCACACAACTGTGCTACCCTTATATGCCCTTACCTTTCATCTGGGAGCAGATTATGAAGGTAAGATCATAGTGTCAGGGTGGGAGGGAGGGAGACGCACGAGGGAAGAGATATGGGAACAAATGTATATGTATAACTGATTCACTTTGTTGTAAAGGAGAAACTAACACACTATTGTAAAACAGTTATACTCCAAGAAAGATGTTAAAAAAAAAAAAAAAGGATCATAGTGTCAAAGAGGAATTATACCCTTTAGAATCTAAAGGGGCCGTTTAAATTTACGTTTATGGGGCTTCCCTGGTGGCGCAGTGGTTGCGCGTCCGCCTGCCGATGCAGGGGAACCGGGTTCGCGCCCCGGTCTGGGAGGATCCCACATGCCGCGGAGCGGCCGGGCCCGTGAGCCATGGCCGCTGGGCCTGTGCGTCCGGAGCCTGTGCTCCGCAACGGGAGAGGCCACAACAGTGAGAGGCCTGCGTACCGCAAAAAAATAAATAAATAAATAAATAAATTTACATTTATGAAATAAAAATTGACACTCAGTTCCCCAGTCACACTAGCCACATTTCAAGAGCTCAGTAATAACGGGCAGTTCATGGTTCCTGCCTTGGGCAGCACAGAATAGAATATTTCTATATCACAGAAAGCTCTATGGGGCACCTCTGGACCAGATGGCATTTGTGCAAGGGCATAAATCTCATGTCCTCTCTCTCCACAGTTTCTCACACACCCCATGTTTTTCGCTCCAAAAAAATATCCTTACCCCAAATCTCATTCTGGTCTAATTTTGCTTTGCTATCTTTCATCTCTTTGCTATAATAGTCATAAGACAAGAAGATTAGATATAGATGTGGATTCAGTTGCATTTGTTCCAACATCATTATTTTATAGAAGAAGAAATGCCACTTGTTGTAGTAAAATGTATCCCTTAATTCAATAAATATTCAATGAGTGAGTATATACTCTAGACACTGAGGACAGACCAAACCTGACCTTCATGGAGCTTAAAATCTAATGCATGAGACAGACAATAAAAAGCAAACAAATAAAAAATATTAGGAATAGGAAGGAAAATAATGCAGGATAAAGGGACAGAGAAGGGGATGGGGGCAAAAAGGAGGGAAATGGAGACAGTAGCTGTAGTTTCTCCATGGAGGGAGACCAGACAGAGCTTCTATGTAAAAGTGATCATTGAAGCAAAGCCCAAAAATGTGAAAGAAGAGCCATATGAAGGTCTAGGGTAAGAGCATCCCAAACACAGGAAACAGTAAGCATAAAGCCCATGGAGTTGGAATAAGCTTGGTGAGTCCAAGAAGAATAAATAAAGGTAGAGTTGTTGGAGAAAAGTTAGAGGGAAGTAGACGGAGGTGAGGTCTGAGGAGCTGCCAAGGGCCAGGTCCTACAGGGCCATGTATTACTTATCTATTGCTGTGTTACAAATTACCTCAAGAATAAGTGGCTTGAAACCAAATTTGTTATCTCACAGCTCCTGTAGATCAGAAATCCATGTGCAGCTGGGCTGGATCCTCTGCTTCAGAGTCTCTTAGAGGCTATGATCAAGGTGTTGGCCAAGACTGTGGTCATCTGAAGTCTCAACTCAAGAAGGATCCACTTCCAAGCTCATTCACAGGGTTTTGAATTCATGACTCAGTTTCTTGTGGGCTGTTGGACTGAGGGCTTCACTTTCTCACTGGTTGTTGGCCAAAGGCTACCCACAGTTCCTTGTCTTGTGGGCCTCTCCAACATGGCAGCTTGTTTCATCAAAGTGAGCAAAGGGAGAAGTAGAATCTGCCAGTAAAATAGAAGTCACAGTCTCTGTCATCTAATCATAGAAGTCAGGTCCCATCACTTTGCCTTATTCTATTTGTCAGAACAAATGAGTAGGTCTAGGCCATACACTACATAAAGAATTATGTAACAGCATGAATACCAGAAGGCAGGGGTCATCGAGAGACCTTCTAGAAGTCTGCCCAACAAAGGTCTCGTGAACCATGGTAGGCAGTTGGAATTTTACCTTAAGAGTGATTGGGAGGCATTGAGAAGTTTCATTCAGGGAACTGATATGATCTGATCTTCAACTCAGGAACTGGCTGTTCTACAGAGAAGAGATGTAGCAGGCCACCTGTGAAAACAGGGAGAAGATAAGAAGTTATTATAATTGTTCATGTGAAAACTAATTGAGCTAAGAAGATAGTGAGCCACTGTCAAACCTGAGATCTATTTTAAAGATAGAACCCACAGTATTTGCTAATGGGTTGGGTAAGGAGGGTGAAAAAGACAGGAAGCCTAACAAAAAAGCCTGAAATAGATGGACCAGTCCCCACAGAAAGATTTCCCTGGAAAGTCTTCTGAGAGAGAGAGTCCATGATTCCTTATACTTTCTCTTTGCTTTCTCCCTATGTCTCCTTTAACACCTCTCTGATAATCTTCACAAGTCACTGCATAGTGTTGATGCTTAGAAAAATCTGGAATTTCCACACTTTTAATATGTCACAATAGAAAGTCACAGTGCTAAGAGCTGTAGGGAAAGTGGAGTCTAAAAAAATGGTTGTCGCTATTTATTATTAAAAATAGGATACTCTTTTTTTTTTTTTTTTTTTTTTTTTTTTGCGGTACGGGGGCCTCTCACTGTTGTGGCCTCCCCCGTTGGGGTGCACCGGCGCCTCTCACTGTTGTGGCCTCTCCCGTTGCGGAGCACAGGCTCCGGACGCGCAGGCTCAGTGGCCATGGCTCACGGGCCCAGCCGCTCCGCGGCATGTGGGATCTTCCCGCACCGGGGCACGAACCTGTGTCCCTGCATCGGCAGGCGGACTCTCAAGCACTGCGCCACCAGGGAAGCCCGGATACTCGCTTTTTAAGTGTGTGCCCCAGTTTCTCATACTCACCAGTAGACATAAACTGTCATCATTCCTATTTTCATGTAAAGATGGAAATATTTTTATTCTTTTAAACAAAAACAATGCTAATAAGGAGAAACAAGGAATTAATTTCTTTTTTTTAAACATCTTTATTGGAGTATAATTGCTTTACAATGGTGTGTTAGTTTCTGCTTTACAACAAAGTAAATCAGTTATACATATACATATGTTCCCATATGTCCTCCCTCGCTATCCACCCTCCGTTTGGTAGTGTATATATGTCCATGCCACTCTCTCACTTCGTCACAGCTTACCCTTCCCCCTCCCCATATCCTCAAGTCCATGCTCTAGTAGGTCTGTGTTTTATTCCCGTCCTACCCCTAGGCTCTTCATGACCTTTTTTTTTCTTAGATTCCATATATATGTGTTAGCATACGCTATTTGTTTTTCCCCTTCTGACTTACTTCACTCTGTATGACAGACTCCAATTTCTCAAGAATATAAGGAGGCTGGCTGTACATTTTAAATGTTTCAACTTCAATAATAAATTACTGTACTCTGTGAAATCACAGCGTTCATATTAGCTATTCCAGGAAGAGACTGACTTACAGCACCTGTCTCCCTGAAACCACAAAGAAACCACAAAGATTAAACAGCAGAGTATACATTTTTTTTATCAGCTTTTCTGATTCACTCCATGGATTGTTTTAGGCTAACTCTCTGTGTAGCCAAATACCAAAGAAAACTCAAATAAGTCATAATTAATAGTGAACAATATATTTTTTTCTCTCTGATTGTAATAATTAACTGAGATTGCTTCATGACTAAAGCAACTGATATCATCTTTGCCCCCAGCAAAATGATAAGATTTCACTTTGAAATAGGCTTATTTTCACTTCATGCCCCTTTATCTCTCCCACCCACCCCCTGTACACAAGGCTCTATCTTGGGTGTATGCTCCTCCCCAGAATACAATCTCCTAAGGATAGTTAAGATCCATGGGAAGAAATATCTCATAAAGCCTGAGTTTCTCTCATCAGTCATACTGATATTCTCCCATCACCCTTGATATTACAAGATGGGTAAACTTGGCAGGAACTAAAAGCATGATACCCTCCAGTTTGTAAGAAATGTGTGTACTCATCCAAACTCTGTGACAATTCCTGTGTGTATTCTACCAAAAGTCAAATCTAGCACAATAACAAGAGAACACATTTTTTCCTGACTCTCATAGTATATTCCTTCAGAAAAAAAAAAAAAAAAGTGTTAGACTGCTTCTCATCATCCTTTCTGATGCTTTCAAGGTTGGAACACTGAAGTAGGAAGGGGAACAGTGACTCCTGATTTAGTCTTAAAGGGCCCATGCATAATCAACTGAAAATTTGCCAGCTCTGGAACTACAGAGACATATATAGGTTTTTGTTTGTTTGTTTTATGGACATTTTTTAAATTTATGTATTTATTTGTTTACTTTTGGCTGTGTTGGGTCTTCTCTGCTGTGCGTGGGCTTTCTCTAGCTGCGGAGAGCGGGGGCTATTCCTTGTTGTGGTGTGCGGGCTTCTCACTGGGGTGGCTTCTCTTGTTGCAGAGCATGGGTTCTAGACCCACGGGCTCTGTAGTTGTGGCTCACAGGCTCAGTTGCTCTGTGGCGTGTGAGATCTTCCCAGACCAGGGCTCAAACCTGTGTCCCCTGCATTGACAGGCAGATTCTTAACCACTGCGCCACCAGGGAAGTCCCGGTATATATGTTTGATCCCAGGATATAGCTACGGACAAGTTGCTCAAGAGACTGGGTGATGTGCGTAAAGCTATATAGTTAGGGGAAACAAATTTGAAGAATAGCACAGGCCTCGCAACTGCAGGACCTGTGCTTCCAAGATAGTCACAGAGACCTAGAACTATCGCAGCGGGCCTGCTTTAAAGACAACCACCTCCACATCAGTGCCAGAGGGGGCTTCTCTGATTGCTAGCCTTCTTTTTAAACCAATTCCTTCAAAAAGTAGAAATCATTTTGGTTAATTTTTACTGTTAATGCCGAAAGCTCAGCCTACCTGTACTGGTGCCGAACCAAATCTCAGAGACAGAGTTTTGGATGTAGTAGAAAAGAAAAATTTTATTGCTTTGCCAGACAAAGGGGGAGACAGCAGGCTCCTGCCCTCGAGAACTATGTGTCCCAACCCAGGAGGATTTGATGAGGAGTTTTATAGCAAGTTCAAGGGTGGGGTTGCTGATAAGATTAGGGTGTGTGCAGGGCCTACACTCCTCTAACCTGGTCTCAGGTAATCTTGATGAACTTCTCTGGTTCCTTTAATGTAGCTTCAGGTGGTCTTTCTCTGGTATGAAGAATGTTGACATCGTAAAGAGCTTAAAGACATTGTTATCCCTTGAGGTGGAACCAGGACCCTGCCCCAAGGCTGCACCATGGTTTCTTGGCTGCCTCTCCCTTGTCTTTGCATCCCCTCCCTTCCTGGATTAGCAACTGTTCGAATCTGTCCTTTGGAACTCAGGGAAGGTCATGGAGGCTGGAGTCAAGAAACAGGGGACAGAACGGCTTCCATGCTCAGGAGCCCCAGAGGGTCCTGCTCAGTTTCACTGTCAATACTGGTGGTGAGCAATCTGAAGTTTCCTTTAAGGAACATATACAATGTCAGCCATGGAGGATGCAGTGATGAATAAGACACCTTGAATTCTTCCACTTCAGTCACCCTCTGTGATTCAAGTCTGCTTTCTACTTCCCATCAACAGACACTCTCAAAAGCTGGTCTCCACACTGGCTTTTGTGCCATTGTTCTTCAATTAACCCTTTACACCAAGTCAGCTCAAACATGCAATTTTTCTCTACATACGTTAAAACGCTTTTCTTCTTCCCATTTCTTACATTTCCATTTTCGTATTCTGCAGCTTCTCCACATAGACCATGTATTTCCTTACCTTACCCCACACCTTCCCAGTGCCCTAATATTGCACAGTCTCTTCCTTTTGCCCATTGTGCCATTTCTGCACAGGATCTTCCTTACAAAAATCCACTCATACTTCAAGACTCATGCCAAATCTCATCACTCAAACTGACCTTCCTTCAGACTTCCACTGACATTGAACATACATCTATTTATGAGATTACATTATAATTAGCAATGTATACATCTATCTTTTCCATCATACCAAGGGAAGGAGTATACCCTAATTCATCTCCAATGCCCAGATTCACTGCCTAGCCCTTTGCAGACATAAAATATATTTTAGTAAATGAAACATTCCCATTTACTATTGCAACAAAAAGAATAAAATACCTAGGAATAAACCTACCTAAGGAGACAAAAGACCTGTATGCAGAAAACTGTAAGACACTGATGAAAGAAATTAAAGATGATACAAACAGATGGAGA
>NC_041221.1:30868086-30868407 GCF_002837175.3 Physeter macrocephalus | reverse complement strand
TATAGATCAGTGGAACAGGATAGAAAGCTCAGAGGTAAACCCACGCACATATGGTCACCTTATCTTTGATAAAGGAGGCAAGAATATACAATGGAGAAAAGACAGCCTCTTCAATAAGTGGTGCTGGGAAAACTGGACAGCTACATGTAAAAGAATGAATTTAGACCACCATACACAAAAATGAACTCAAAAGGGATTAAAGACCTAAATGTAAGGCCAGACACTATCAAACTCTTAGAGGAAAACATAGGCAGAACACTCTATGATATAAATCACAGCAAGATCCTTTTTGACCCACCTCCTAGAGAAATGGAAATAAAA
>NC_041221.1:30840248-30867599 GCF_002837175.3 Physeter macrocephalus | reverse complement strand
CTAGAGACTGTCATACAGAGTGAAGTAAGTCAGGAAGAGAAAAACAAATATCGTATATTAACGCATATATGTGAAACCTAGAAAAATGGTACAGATGAACCAGTTTGCAAGGCAGAAATAGAGACACAGATGTAGAGAACAAACGTATGGACACCAAGGGTGGAAAGTGGTGTGGGGTGGTGGTGTGATGACTGGGCGATTGGGATTGACATGTATACACTAATATGTATAAAATAGGTAACTAATAAGAACCTGCTGTATAAAAAAATAAATTAAATTCAAAAAAAGAGAATGCACTATGTCAGCTAATGATAACAACAGCTAATATTTACTGAGTACTTACAGCCCTATAGGTACCATTATAAGCACTCTTTATGATTTAATTAATCTAATCCTCAAATCAAGCTTATGAAATAGGAGCTACTATTACCTTACATTGCAGTTAAAGAAACTGAAGAGCAGAGTTAGATAAACTGTCCAAGGTCACAAAGCTAGGAAATAGAAAAGGTGAGATTTGAAGCTAGCCTCTTTTAATCGCTGGGCAATACACTGGTTTAGAATAGGAGTCAAGAAACTTTTTCGCAAAGGGCCATATAGTAAATACTTTTGGCTGTGGACCAAACATCACTATTCAACTTTTCAGTTGTAGCAGAAAAGTAGCCATAGACAATATATAAGTGAATGAGTATGGTTATGCTTCAACAAAACTTTATTTATAGAAATGGAAAATGACATGAATTGGTCCAAGGCATGTGGTTTCCCGAACCCTGCTTGTAGACTCTGCCTGTGTATCCCAATATCATCCACATAAACAGATAATATCTAGAGAGTACATTCAAGTATTTGAGTACCAAAAATAGACCTACTGGGTCAGTCATGGAAAAGTAAGAGACATTCTTTATCAGCAGCAGAAGGAAAATGGCTGCAAAGGCATAGTGTGACAACTGAAGGTTGACAATGGTCACACTAGGCTGCTGACACTACTCTTAGGTCTTATTTCCTGGGGAATTAAATTCATTCCTTACAGTGGCTAAGACTTTCCTGGACTTCCTCATAACATGGTTACAGTGGCTTCTGACACTGCTCTTAGCAAATCAAACCTAATCTCTTCCATCAATACAACACTAAAGACATTTCCTGAAGTTTCATCTTGGGTCTTGTGCTTGGTGTGGCCAAGGAGAAGGCTCCAGAACTACTGTGCTGCTCAGCATCCCATGGTTACATGCTTAGAAGATAAATTAGGGAGGATGTCAAGAAAATGTCTCAGTCTATTTCCTATCCATGCAGCAATCTCTTCTCTCAGAATTCTTGCAAATCATGCCATATGCAAGCCTTTGGGCCAGGCTGGCTGGAGTTTGAAGCCCTCATCTCATAAAGCAAAATACATGTAAAGCCATATATAGAGGCAGCTCTGCAAGAGATCTCCACTTGTTTGGTTTAGAAAGGAGAGTGGCTGCTTGTAGCATCCCTATCAGATCTTCAGATTCCTGAGGAAAAGGAACCAACTTTGATATCTCCTTGTAACCTATGCAGTGTACCCACCAGGCAACTAGTGCTCTTTGCATAGTGCTGGAATGAATCGCCCTGCTCCCCAGCTTCCAGAGCTGTGCTGCCTGTTGACGTTGCCTGGCTTGCAACTCCCTCTGTTCCTACTCTCAGAGACTCTGGGCACTGAAGCCTCTGATGTTTTAGTCTTAATGCCAAGTCCCTGCCTGTCCTCTATTGAACCCAATGGGTTTCCTTTAAGCATCTACCACTGTAGTCAAGGATTTCTAAATTAACTGCCTAGCTGCCTCTCAGTATTTGCAGATTTCATTCCTGAACGGACTGGATCCACCCGAAGACATCTTGTCCATCCTCTTGCCCCAGTCTCCTTGATCACCCAACCTTGCTACCGGTCTGTCACTTACTTTCTTGCTCTTCCAATTTGCTATAAATCCATTCTCTCTGAACTCAGTCTTTTCACTTGCTTTCTGACTTGGCTTTTGTCTTTTCTTCTGGGTTTAGTATTTTCATAACCATTCGGACAGCCATGCTCTCTCATCTCAACCTAGGTACTGTGCTCCCAGCAGGCTTCCTTGGGGGCAGTTTGCCATCCACCAGTTTTGGACGTGAGAAAAGAATCTGTAAACACCCCGGCATCACCCCTCAGTCTCTTGCCTTTTAGATGTGGCTCAGTCTCCCACCTGCCACATTCCACTCCCTCTTCACGTTTTTCTGTGTTTTACAACTCTCTATGTGAATAAAGGACCTTCTAAGGGGCTTTTTAAAAGCAGATTTTTTAAATTTCTTGTCCATATTCTCATCAACAAAAAAAGTCACATAACTCAGTTCACTGAATATTTAAGAAAACCATTGGCTCAATTTGTGCAATTAAGAATAAAGAAATATCTCACTGCTTGCTGTCAGTCCCTGTTTGTGACTAGGGATAGAAAAAAAATGGTGACATATTTGTATTCTTTACCTGTTTTTCTGTAACGAACAAGAAGAATATGGGTTTAATGACCCAATACATGAAGAGTTTGTTCAGTTACTTGCTTGCACATTAAGGAAGAGCTCCAGGAAGTCCAAATTTTATGCCTACTATTGGAAGCACGCACACAAAAAATAAGCCAAATATGAAGTCTTTCCAGATATTATTTTATTTACTGTTTCACTTACTTTTTTAAATTTTCAGCACAATCCAAAACAGATGATAATATATTTGTTCTCAGTGAATTCTCAAATCAATCCAGAAAATACTAAATATTGTGTTTCTTTGTGCATTGTTCAAAGGCTGCTCCAGTGGTTTGAAAGAGACAAAAGACATCTCCTAGTGAACACTGCCATTCCTCTAGGGGAAAGCTCTACCCAGCTAACAGCTATTTTAAGATGCTGAAGATGCATTACCACAGGCTGCAATTACTCTGTGAATCCCAATTTGAATTGAAGTATCATCTCTCCAGGGTGTAATCCCAGGGTCACATTTCCTTTTCCAGGCAAAGTAAACCATCTCTTTGACTATTAAGGCCACTGCAGGCAATCTCAGACAATCAAAGTTCCTCTTCATCTTTAGGTAAATAAAATTATCTTTAAAAAATAGGCAATTTGAAATTCGTAAAAATAGTAACCTGCAGTGATAACAAGAGCAAATCAGCCACAAATAATTACTAATCATGGTCAATTGTTGAATAAAGATCAAAGTTACTAATGGAGAGCCTTTAAACATCATACCAATGTACTAAATAAATATTTTAGAAATATATCTATGATTTTTACAACTTTGAATGGGCTTTTATAAACCAATATTGCAGTGTCTTCATGCAACAATTATTATTTACTACAATTTGTCTTCTCCCGAAATTATTGTTGCAAATCTTTTCATGCCCTTTTCAATCAAGAGGAAAGAAGATCCAGAGCTGAAATGCACTCCCAGCCTTTTCGTCCTTGTCGGTGGTTTTTCATCCCCTTTGAAAGAAATCGCAGGAGACCCTGACTCTGTGCGTGGTTTGTCTGACCACATTATATTCATAGGCTCAGAGAGCATGTATATTCAGCACAGTCTGGCATCTTGTCTTGATTTTGCTCCCAAGTTATATGATAAACATACAGGATACCAGAAAACACTCCTCTCTTTAAATTTCCTTCTTTGTTTCTTCTATCTCTTCAACCTTAGAAAGGTTAATCCGTTTTGTTAAAAAGAAAAGCTAAACAACAGCTCTCGAAAATAAATCATCAAAAATTATCACCTTCACAAAGATGATACAACTGGCCCACTTAGAGATGTAAGTTTTACCTGTGTCTACTGATTGTGAAGATATCTTAATTTGGATCTTTTCACGTTCTCCCAGTTCCTTGTAACTAAGAGAGTTTACTTGAGATAGTTTTTTCCTCCCAATCCCACAGCCACTACCTGAGGTCAGGTGACCATCTCTCTCACGTGGGTTACTGCACTGTCTTCTAACTGGCCTCCCAGCCCTCATCTTGCCCCCTCTCCCCACCTGGTAGCCCATTCTCTACAATTCTGTCATGATGAGAACTTTAAACTCTAACCAGTTGAGAAATGGACTATTTCCTGCCATTATCATTAAACAAAGGATGTCACAGTCATCAGCAATTGCAGCCCTCCAATGCGAGCCCTGAGGGAACTCAGGAAGGAAAGAAGGCCTGCCATCTAGCAGCCATCAGAAGGCAGCCACTCCCTATGGTGAGCCCTCAGGATTCGAAAATACAGGATATTGGCCCCAGATAACTGACTTGCATATCAAAGGAATGATTTCAGTGAACCCAGATTCTTTTTTTCTTTATTAAGAATGACAGAAAATCACTATGAACAAGATTTTTACCATAGTTTTATCATATGTGAATTGTCAGAGGATATAAGCTATGTCAAATTTGCTTTTCAAATAGATTTTTCAAAATAAAAACCCAGATTCTTCCATCTTCTCATACATAGAAAAGCGCTAAATTCCTTAACTTGACATATCTGGTTTTCCTTTAACAATCATCTTTTGACTTTCAGACTACCTGCTCTTTGTTGCAAAACTTCTGTAAAACCTGGCTCTCCCGTCCACCTCCTCTGAGAAGGTCTCTCGGGGTCACTTGAGATGCTACCTCCCGGGCTTGAAGTCCTAAAACTTCCCACCGAATAATACATAACTCTCAACTTTTAGGTTGCGCATATTTTTTAAGTTGACACAGTTTATTGAGCCTTTCAGGTTCCGGCCCCTACTCATACTAGCTGCCTCATCACTCTTTACACCCTTCTTCACAGTTCGAGCCCTAGAAACACTGAAAGTCTTTTTTTGGTCCTAGAACACATCATGATCTCTTTCCCTTTAGGTTTACGGACATTATGCTTCACTCTGCCTCTCCTCATTTCTTGATCAACCCCTATCCACCCTCGAGGTCTCAGCATAATTTTTATTTCCTCCCCCATGATTTCTAGATTCTTTTCCCCATCTAAAGGTCTCTACTCTGAGAATTATTAGAGGTGTATTTTTCCATAACACTATTTCTCATATTTTATGTGATGGGCTTAATAGTCTCTTCTCCACATGAGGGCAGGGTCATATCTATCTTGATACTGTTATATAACCAGTATACAACTTAATATTTACAGAATGAATGACTGGTTGATTAGTTGGGTGGAAGTATGGAGGAGTGGATGAATGAACGGATGAAGAGATTTTTTAAATGTGTGGAGTTAGGATGGCTATCTGGGAAAAAGAGACAATGGAACTTTGCAGTGCCTTTGTTACCATCAATACATCTTTAAAAGCATGCCACTGACTTCTCTCCACATTGACTTGGTACAAGACACATTCGTTATGAAAAAACAAATGTTTAAAACCTCATTCATATAATCAAATTTTAAAGAAATGATTTTGAAATATTCATTTATGTATGCATTCAGGTATGTGACAATCTCCGGCTTGTACCTCAGGATAATGAGGTTAAATTTATTGTTTCTTCCCTTAAGGAATTTACAGTCTAGGGAGGTGCCATACAACAAACTTGAAAAATAAAATAGTATCTTTTAAAAAAATAAAATTAAGTCATAATAATTCTGCGTTGTCTTTAAAAAACATTTTCACAAATCACTTTTTAAAAGTCCTAAAAATTTTCTAAAATGGTTTTGACTGGAAAAAATACACGAATTTAAATTCAAAGATATATCTTATTTGTCAAATATTCCATCATATGAATTCTGCAAAGATTAAAGTATATCCATGTGAGGAAACTAGCAAAATAAATGTGAAGGGGACAGAGTTGAGACCTGGGACCTAGGAAAGGTGATTTGAGGAGGATTGAGAGAAAACTCTTACCAAAAGAAATGCTCTCCTATGGTATGTTGAGTAAAATATGCCATCACAGTCTCTAAGGTGTTGAGTCCCATTATGTGCAATATGGAAATGAGGACCTAGGGAAGATAGCCCTGCCATTTGTAAATAATAGATAGATGGGGCTTTCTAGCGGTGAGTGGGAGATTTAGGTTTCCCCCAAATAACCCAAGGAAATAGTTCTGTCATTGTGAGCACTTAAGAGACAATCCACACAGAACCATGCTGCATAGAAGCATCTCATGAGGGAAAGCAGGTCATTTCAACAGTGCTTAATAGGTTGACCAAAAAAAAATGTGATTGTAGCAAAAATAGGATGGACAGTAAGAAGTGCTGAATTTAAGTGTCTTCATCTAGTCCAAACAATAATTAGTGCATTTGTGATCACCAATGCTGATGGCAGAATAAACAAGAATCTGTGAATTGTATCTTCTTTATGATCTACTATAAAACAGAACACAGTACAGCAGAAAGAAGAGGAACCTTAATTCTTACGGTGTGCTTAGCTCAGCCTTCCTTTTCTTCACGCTCCTGCCCTCACGCCATCGTTTCTGAATGTTGTATGCCACTCCATGTGTTCATACAGTGACTGTGCAAAGAGAGCTGGGTCTCTCTCCAGGAATTGTCCTTGTATGAACAAAACTACCCAGCCCAAGGCCACTCCTCTTCCCCTGCGACGGCCTGTAAGAAACGACTGGTTACTTCAGGGGCATGTGGATTCAGCTCTTTTGCTTCAATTTGGGACAATTCTACAAGGCCATCACAGCTCCAGTGCCCTCTGGGGTGGGGTCTGCTGAGGCTTCGGGTGCAACCACACCATCCTCCAACTTTTACCTCTGCCCAGTTCTGCTTCCTAAACTCACTCAACTAATGCACACAAAGCTCCACCTCAGAGTCTGTTCCCTGGGGACCCCAACATACTGCAGCCCTCAATGTTGGGTAATGCTTGCCAATGCATACATTTCCATGCAACCTCCAGCCAAAGGATGCATTTTGTGAGAAATATCAACTCAAAAAGACTGGAGCATAACATTAGTGAATAGAATAATCAGTTGCAGTAGTATCAACAATTGATTTAATAGGATCTTAGCTCTAAAATTATGATTTTAAATGCATCTTCATGGAAACAAAACTATGTATTAATTTAAATAGTAAATCTTCTTATGACTATTGATTCGGCATTCCAAGATAGAAGGCTTTCAGGGTGGTTTAAGTGTTTATTTCAAGGCTTGCATGAAACAGAACATTCTAATCCAAATAACAGAGTTATACTGAGAGTATTTAGTAATTTGCATTATCAATGTAGTGCCTGGAACTTTGAGATGAGATGAAATTGGCCATGCAAATGAAAACTAGCTTAGCTAACATTAACAATCATTAAAGGGTGAAAATGACCTTAATTTCTAAAAAGAAAGGACATATTTAATGATCCCCTATTAGCTAACTTCCATTTTATACAATTACATGGGCACCTCCAGTCACAGAAGATACTTGGTATGGCTGAACAATTACCACTCTCAGGTGAAAAGTATTTGATGTTGCACGTTTCCTTCATTTAAATAGTTTCTTAATTCCAAGAGATGAAAAGACAAAGCTAAAAAGCATGCTCTTAAAATTCCACCCCAATTAGTAGGATTAGAATACTAATGCCAACAAGCTATAAAACAACAGAATCTTCTCACACAGTCACTTTACAGGAAAAGCAGAGGACCAGAGACCTACAACCAAGATATTTTTTCTCATGACCATGGAGACATTGCAACGGCTTTGCCCTCTTCAGGCATTAGCTGATGACAACTAAACATTTAGACAAGTGTAGATTACTTCATATACACCCGATCTAAAATGGTTAAAGGAGAG
Organism: Physeter macrocephalus; assembly: GCF_002837175.3. Taxonomy (NCBI): domain Eukaryota; kingdom Metazoa; phylum Chordata; class Mammalia; order Artiodactyla; family Physeteridae; genus Physeter; species Physeter macrocephalus. The sequence goes on along the minus strand of NC_041221.1, from coordinate 30,859,917 downwards.
GCACTGAAATTTTTAGATTTCAGAAATTACATTGTGAAGTCAAATGTGAAATGTTAATATCCCAACATAAATTTAAGACACTCTTAAGAGTTACTTAAAATAATATTTCTAATTATCTTTTCATCCTTGACACAAATAATAAAAAAATATGCTCTTTTAAATTGTTTTTGACAGCTTTCGCCTATGGCTTTCACATGCATCTGAATTTTTTTTTAAGTCCACAAAAAAATTTTATTAACGCAGTAAGTGAAGACCCAGTCACTTTGCACGTCGAACCCCCTCAAAAGGATGGGGTTGGGTTAGGGAGAAACCTGGCATAGGAATATCTCCTATCCCTCAACAGAGAAGACTTGAGGGAGGAAGAGGGGCTATGCAAATAGGTTGCCAAAGGTGGGAAAGAAAGGGAGTATTAGATCAGGATGACAGCCCAAGAGGAAGAGGAGGATGGAGAGGGTGAGGGATCTGTTGAAGACCCAAGAAACACAAAGGGGGCTGGGGCTAGGGAGCCAAAGGAGGTGGGAAGTGCAGTCTTGGAGCCCAGAAGTGGGGTCCGTTCTGAGGCAGGGTGGCCCCTTGGGCCCCCTTCCCCATGGCCCACTTGCCCATGAGTTCCTTCCTCCTGTTCCTCCTCCACAGGATCCCGAGGAACAGGCTGCTTGCAGATGGGGCAGGTCTTCTGGGTCTTAGTGAGCCACGGGTCCACACAGCAGCAGTGACAGGCACGAGCACAGGTTAGTACCCTCAGCTTGTCCCCATCCTCATATTCATCCAGGCAGACAGCACAGACATCATACTGGTCTCCCTTCTGATAGTCATGTGTAGGAATCTGTTTCAGTTGCTCTTTGGTCAGTGGTTTTCTCTGGCACTCTTTCTGGGGCTGAATACAATGAACTCTCAACATCGCTCCCGTGCCCCAAATTAGCACTCCCAAAATCCCTGAGAAGAGGAGGAGGCAATAGGCCAAGAGGAATCCATCATCTGGGACCAGAAGCACCTGAGCCCCCTTCTGGTAGACAAAGAGGTCACGCAAGTACTTAGAGCTCCTCTCGCTGATAAACACAGACGGGATCCAGACCTGCTGCTGGATTTCCTCATTATTCCACAGCATGCTCAGAAGTTCATTGGAATTCACATTGTGCACCACAGCTGCACCATACCCAGCCTTCTGAGCATTTAGGACTTTGAGGTCAAAGTTGCAGTCAAATCTTGGAAGCAGTGCAATGAAAACGGACCCACTGACCCGGGCTGGGGGCGGTGGAGCAATGGGGCTGCAGGCGTTGCCTGGGCGAGCCTCCACAAGGAACCCCTTAAGTCCCTCCCGGCTCAAGGCAGCCCCAAAGAGAGCTGGGAGGTCTGCAAAGTCCATGCTGCCGTTGTGGTCTGAAGTCACTCGAATGAGCCCCGTGACAGGAGCCGCTCGCTCCTCACAGCACAGTGTCCACGACCGCAGGAAGACGGAGGGCCGCAGGGTGCATGGCAGCAGTGGGGGAAAGGCTGAGGAGGCCGCGTCTTAGTGGCAGAAGCAGAAGAGGAGTTCTGAGCCCTCTCCCCCTTCCTTCGGGATCCCAGAGGTCCAGCCACCCCCAGGTGCTACTCTGCAGCAACATGGGGGTATAGGGAGGGAACCCCTGCTCTAACTCGTTTAGTGGAGCTAGGAGAAAGACAATCATGTACCCTTTCCCGGTATACAGATAAAACTGGAAAAGAGGACGGGGCAAGTACAAGTGACAGCAAAACTTCTGGAAGAGTTGGGGAGCTCAAGGAGTGGGACTTCCAGCCAGGTGGGCCGTTTTCCTATCCCCGGGCAAAGGGCTTCCGGTAAAGAAAGTCAGGCTGCTTCCGGCATTGTACGCTCAAGATGAAGCACTTCCGGTCCTCTCTTCCTTCCTCTAGCTGCTGCCGCCACTACCGCCGCGGTACCTTCAGGTCTCGGGAGAGTGCTCTCCACATTTCCGCCCCATCAGCGGAAATCTTTCAGAGTCTGTCTCCAGAGACCTCCTAACTCTGGTTTAGCCTGGCTCACTCGATCTTGCGTCAAAACAAGCCAAATGGAGAAATGTCTAGCAGATTATTAATTTTGATGTAAGTTTTATGGCAGTTGATTCTAACTAAGAATGTGTACCAGTATCCACAAGTGCGAGTCCTTTGTTGTCCTATCTCCCAAACAAGTAACTGACATCTGAGATAATTCACAAATGCTGCCCTCATGATACAGATAACCAAGGATCATCTGTATTAAAAGCATTTAACATTTTAATCATTTTATCCCAGTGACCCAATACAGTCTTTTAAACTAATAAATTTCTATTTCTGTGTCAAACACAGCATGGAGATAGGAAAAAAAATCTTATTTCTTCACGAGGACCAGTTTAGGCTAGAAGGTGTTAACCTGCTGGGTGTTTGGACAGTACATTTTTCGAGGATATTGTAGAGGCCTGGAGGTTTTGATGTGGAATTGGATCTATATGACCAAGGAAATAGCCGGTATATAAAATTGTTGAGACCGAGGTAGATTCTATTCCTTGTGGGCCCATTTACAATATGAAAAAGTATCCCTTAGTTCTTAGATTTTGCATTTGCATACAGCTATCCTTTTTCTCTTTAAGTGGTATACCAAGAGGTCAAAACCTAGATTAGAAAAGGAAATTATAGGCCACTTTAAATAAAGATGCGCCGGATTGGCCCAGTCAGAAATGGAAAGGTTTTATTCTGAGCACAGCGCTCCGAGTTATCCCTCCAGACTTGGGTGGACAGCGTCTCACATTACAGTATTATCCGGCCATTTTTGTACATTGGTTCCACTTGCCGAAATACACTTCCAGATTTGTTTCATCTCTATTTTCCTGTATTTTCCAATTTGGAACTAGAACAGGTTATTAAATGCCACTGTTCCTGCTTCCACATAACCCCTCCAAGGTGAAGCACAAAACAATAAGCTCCAAGTCCACCTAGATGTAAGACAGATGCTAGTCTAAACCATTCCTTCAGGATCTTCAGAGAGGTGTGGAGGAGAGAAGAGAGGAATACCAAAGTGGTCCTGCCAGCGTTAGCTAGTAGCTGTCCTCAGTCTAAAAAGATTGAAGGACTGAGATGATTTCTTTAGAGAGAACTGTCAGTGAGCTATGTTGACAACCACACACATTCATGGGGAAGTGAGGTGGTGCTTCCCCTCAACCTCAAGCCAAGGAAAAGTGACTTAGAGACACTTGTGAAATTTGAGGCTCGGAGAAAGAGGAGGGGAGTACGTTGGGTCAAGCAGTGTTTCCACACCCAGAGAAGTTTCTCAAATTCCAAATATGGACCTTGCTATGGGGAGCCCTTAGAAGAGATTCCATGGAGCACTTGATCTGAAAGGGCAAAGGGACACTGAAACAGAGGAGTGGATACTGGAATCTAGGGGCAGAGGAGAACTCTCAGATAGCCAGCCCAGGAAAGATATTGTCCTATCAGATTAGGAGCCTAGAAGACTCAGTAGAAAAAAATTGACAAGAAATCCACCAAAGCAATGTATAAGAGACAAGGAGTCGATCTGGGATCATTTGCTGTGGGGCCAGGCACACACACCACATTGCTACTGCACCAGCCACCTGTGACTATTGCCCCAGAGACCAGTTTTAGAGAGGTCAAGAGTGGAGGCTAACCAGAGACCAAAGCAGGAGGGGAGCAAAGACAAGAGAAGCCAGTAGAGTCCTCCCACCCCGCACCCCTAGGGCCTCAAACTTTCATAGCCTGATTTGGACCTGAGCTGGGGAAGGAAAGAATACTTAATGAGTCTGGGGTTTTATATTACACCAGACTACATTAGAATTAGAACATATAGAATTATTCAGCTGTCTAGACTGAATGCTTCTGTGTTTAAAATGGTCAAAGGCAGAGTTGGACCCAGGCTTCTTTAGTCCTAGAGTTTATCAATTTGGGGAACTTCTTCAATTAAAAAACAAAAACAAAATCAAATGTGGTTTCAAAATCAAGAACAGAGCCTTGGAAGGGCGTCTGCAAATGGAGGGTCCTGACACATCCTCCCAGTTCAGGGGAGCGAGACTCTATTTTCCAACTCTACTGTCTCTAGTGCAAGGATTCTGTCCGAGAAATAAAACTGCTGTGGAGGAAGTCATTTCGTCAAAAACCTAATGAACTCACCAAAAGGCTATAGCCAATTATTACTGAGATTCTATAAAATTTATGTTAAATATACATATTATTCACACGTATAGTTAATATATAAAATATATACTATCTCTATAAAATTTATATGTAACATATTTATAGAGATAACATATATAATTATATATGTGTGTATAATTATGCATGTATGAAGATATAATTTTTAAATGTCTCTTAAATCAAATACAAATGCATTAGCTTAACTTGGTAAGCTATCTTCATTTTGTGGTTAGATAGTACAGATCAAATCCTCATTAGTTTTCACTAATGACCCATAATTATCTTAGTCCAGAACATTTAGCTTCTAAGGACTATCAGAACTATTTGCCTTTGCCCACTATTCTTCATATGAGAGGATATATTTTTAAGGATTTCCATAACTTCAGCAGCTTCCTAACTCTATCTTTAGCTTTCCCAAAAGAAATAAAGCTCTCCTCCCGCTTCCTCTTCTCTGTTTAGAAATGGCCTTCTCAGAAAAGTTTAAACAAAAGAAAATGTGTAATATAGAACAATAGATCCCCTTGATATGGTATCAGGCAATCTGGGCTCTTGTATAAGCCTTCAAATCCATATTGTGTTCTTCCAGTGGGAGAAAGCAATTAGTCAATTCAATAGTGGAAAAAGAGTCAAGTTGTTGATGGGCGTTGCATTATCTAAACAACTGGTGATCATATAGATTTTTCTCAATTTTCAGCTCACCCATGTTGTAGACAAAGAGATACAAGATTATTTTATTGAAATATAGTTATCAATCAATAACTCAAGTTTGTAAAAATAAATGATTTTTAAGAGTTAAAAAAGAAAACATCTGAAATGTGACGTATTCCAACATCTCAGCTGCCCTACTGTCTACCCTCTTTCTTTGTAGGTTTCCATGGCCTCTTCACCATCACCCTGTCTTTCCCCACTCCATTCTTTTGGGTAAGATTCTGCATTTTCCAGCTTGTAAGGGATGATTTACTTTTAGAAGATGGAGCTATTGGAGAGAAGAAGAAAAAGGAAAAGTGGAAGGAGTTAAAGCGGGGTCCAGATGCCTTGTCATCTTGCTATTCCAATAACTGCAAACCCTCCGTAGTATTAATTTCTAGTCTTCCAGTCTCTGACCATCCATATTACCTTTCTACTTCGCTCTCTCTAGTGCTTCAGCAATTACACCATCTTGCCATTTTTTTCTCTCTTTCCTCCCTTTCTTCCCAGGCTTCATATCCTCTTTCCTCCTCTCCAACTTTTACCCTGGTCAGTCATTATCACCCCTCCCTTGCACATACCCTCAACTCCCTTGCCCCTCTCTTCGTAGAACTGTGTCTGAGCAAACTACAGCCTCTTGCTCCAGGTCTGTCCTTGCGCCGCTGAACACGGATAAGGAAAAAAACACAATCATTCTATCTGGTCTAAACGTATGATCGTTACCACTCAAGTAAGCCCTAATACTGGCTTTTTGAAGGGGTGCTAAGGTGCTGCTCCCCTTTTATTACTAACGACATAGTGGTTTCTCTAAAGGAAGTATAGCACCCCTCCTCTTTGAGACAATTGTCTAACCCCTGTATAACATCCCTCCAAGTACTCTATCATCAGCAGAAGAGCCCCTACGTTGGATGTTGAGCCTGTTCACACAGTGATCCATGGCATTACATGTTTCTGGTGATAGTGATGAGCCTCACATAGTTGCATTGATCAGAAAAAGTCTGTCTGGAACATATCTGTGCTGAGCACAAGAAGCAGTAACACAGAATAAGTCTCCTGCGGGATCTCATGGTTTAAGGGGACCACTTCAGAGGTCTTGTCGTACTCCAAGGGAAGATTGACTTAGCTACTGTATTTCACCAGGCCAAATTCCTCCATTCTCTTGATGTTCATTTCATCCCTGCTTTTCCCTCAACAAACCTCCAAAACTGCCTACAGTTCTCACTCTCAACCAACAACTTTGCTTCCTGCCACTCTGAGACATGGCAATGGAATAAATATGAACGAATGAATGAAGACATGATAGAGATAGATAATAGATGATAGATAGATGACGATAGATAGATTGGTAGTTAGATAAATAGATAAAACAAAAATCCTCTTTTGACCCTACTTTCCTTGCTAACTGTTGCTCTCTTTATCTTTTTCTCTTTAAGGCAAAACTCCTTGAAAAGGGCCTTCTTTATAATTCACCGTCTCCAGTGTTTCTCCACCTCTTCTATTGAACCTTCTCCAGTCATGATTTGTCTCATAACTCCACTGAAACTGTTCTTCTCAAGGTCATTAGTGCTCTCCATATCACTAAACCCAATGACCATTTTTTAGTCATTAGACTGAAGCTATCGGAAACATTAACCCAACTAATCACATCCTTGTCCTGGAAACACTTTCCTCCTTTTGTGTCCAGATCAGTGCCTTCATCTTGTTTTCTCACTATCTCCCTGGCTATTCCTGCCTGTCTCTTATGGGTTCCTTTTATTCGCCCCATGCCAAAATTTGGAATGCCCAAAGCTCAGTCTTTATCCTTATATTGTCTGCATTCACTCCCTTAGTGTTCACAGCCAGTTTCATAGATTAAAATACCACCTATATACTCCCAAGTTAATATCTCTCGCTCAGACTTCTCTCCAAAATCCAGACTCAAACTCATATAGCCAGATGCCTACCTGACCTACCCTTTTGAGTATATACTAGGCATCTCAAACGTAACATATTCAAAACTGAGTTTCTAGTATTCGTCTCCAAACTAACTCATCCTCAGTGCTTGCTGTCATAGGTGACAACAATTCCATTCTTCTTTTTTCCTCAACTCCCATATGGTCTATGAAAAATATTTCCATTGGTGCTAACTTCAAAGTGTATTCAGGATCTTGCTACCTCTTATCACCCTCATTACCATCACCCTTGTCCAAACACTGTTGTTTCTCTCCTAAATTATTGTAAAAGTCTCCTGATTGAGTTTCTTGTGTCTACCTTGTCTCCCTTCACTCTAGTGCTTCTATTCTCAACTGTTCAAACAGAATAAGGTAGTATTGCTCTTTTACTCAGAAATTCCCAACGGCCTCCATCTCATGCAGAGTAAAAGGAAAAGTCTTTCTATTACGTGTAAAGTCACACACATTCTCTGACCCTTCCCCTAATCTCCTTCTACTCTCTTCTTCACCACACAGGCCTCCTTCCCCATCCTTGAACATGCCAGAATTACTACACAAACAAACTTTTTATACTTGACATTCCCTCAGCCTAGAATACTCTTCCCTTCTATAGTTGCATGGCTGCTTCTTCACTTCTGTAAAGTTTATTCTGAAAATCTCTTTCTTAGTAAGAACTTCAGTGACCACCACCACGTCCAACAGACATGGCAGACTCATCATCACTGCTTTTGGTTCTCATCTTTTATGTTTTTGACATTATATACATATATATATACACGCACATACATGTTTCTGAGATATTATATATTTTAATTATTTTTCTTTTTTATTATCTATTTCCCACACTAGAACGAATGCCAGAAGATTGTGAAGACAGGAACTCCTTTTCTGCTTTATCCACTGATGGATGTATCTTCATCATTCAGCAGATTGCTTCATTAGTTGTAGATGTTGAATAAATATCTGCTGCTATTTATTGGGATTAGACTGGAATTGGAGATTGTGATGGGGTTGAGAGTCTGGGGGTTGGAGAGAGAGGAGTAAATAGAAAGTTTTCTGAGCAGCCACAGGATATGAAAGATATTGGTAGAGAGATGATCAGAGAAAAGGACTTTAATCTGTAAACTGCAGTTTGTGAATTAGTTTCCCTCCATCATTTTTAGTACTATCAATTTAATCTTTTAATTAATTTTTATTACTTGACTGTGTTTCTGTTAATGTGCTCTATACAGGCAGTATATCACTTAAGACAAGGCTTTTAAATTAAAGATAATAAAATCTAATTTTGAAACTTTACTTTTGTGTATTAATAGTAGTTTTTAATCATTCAAAGAAATTTGCGATTGACATGTACACACTGCTATATTTAAAATAGATAACCAGCAAGGACTTATTGTATAGCACAGGGAACACTGCTCAATATTCTGCAATAATCTAAGTGGGAAAAGAATTTGAAAAAGAATAGGTACATGTATATGTATACCTGATTCACTTTGCTCTACACCTGAAACTAACACAACATTGTTAGTCAGCTATGCACCAATATAAAATAAAAAATTTTTTAAAAAGAAATAGACAATTACCTTTGCTACTAAACTCAACTTTTTTGACCCCTATACAACCTTAACTCAGATCTCAACTCCTTTACCAGCTTCTTTAAGAAATCTATCTGCATCCAGAATATCCTAATTTGGGTAGGATTATCAAAAGTTTGTTTCAGTTGGATCCCTAGGACTCCACTAAAAATAAATCTTCATTCAACTGTCTCTTTTCCTAAATGCATGCTTTCCATCCCCAGCCACTGGCTGTCCTCTCCAACCTTGCCTTCTGCAACACTACACCTGCTTCATGCTCCCTCTCCTTCCTTTATTATGACAAGGAGCTCCCTTCTTCCCCCCAACCTGAATTTAGAAAGTGTCTTTTCAGCAAGATCCATCACCGTTTACAATTATTATCTTTAACAGCAGCTAAAGTGTACGTTTTCTCTGTATCCTTACACTAATAGCAGGATAAGAAAATCAGGAAAAAAATATTGATTAAAAAAGATAGGGTTTCCCTGGTGGCGTAGTGGTTGAGAGTCCGCCTGCCAATGCAGGGGACACGGGTTTGTGCCCCGGTCCGGGAGGATCCCACATGCTGCGGAGTGGCTGGGCCTGCGAGCCATGGCCACTGAGCCTGTGCATCCGGAGCCTGTGCTCCGCAACAGGAGAGGCCACAACAGTGAGAGTCCCGCGTACCACAAAAAACAAACAAACAAACAACAACAAAAAAAGATAAAAACAAGAATGTCAACTTGTCCTAAAGTCAACAATGAAATTTGTGATCACTGTACCCTGTGCATTTTCTGTGTGCTTCTCAAAAGGGCAGCCCGACTTTGTCTATCTTGTTGCTATCTTCTTCCTATTTTTGCCTCTATTTCCCCTCTTCTAGGGTCTGGGTTTTAATCATAATGTCTATGACATGGCATTGATTCCACTGATTGGCTTGCTCATAGATGTAACCTATATAAAGTTCAGAGCTATCAAAAAATAGAATAACATTTTTTTACTATTATTAAATTAGATTTAAAGTTGGCCTGAAACTCCCAAAGTATGGAATTTATAGGAATGTATCAGGATGCTCAGGTTTTTGAAAATAATGTAAAATTCATCCAAATGGCATGATTCACAGGATGAGAAAACTTATCTCATGTGCAAAAATTTAACCAAAACTTTAACCAAAAACTTTAATCTCATGTGCAAAAATTAAGTAAATGTCACTTATTGTTATCAGGAACCATCCTTTGGGAATATGCAATGTTTCTTTAATTTAAAATTTAAGTTATTTAAATTCATGAAAGTTACAAACTTGAAATTGTAACGCCAAAGCAGAAGCAAAATCAGCTGATGTTTACTAATAATAACCAAACCTAACAGGTTGCAACTCAAAATAATTATTTTCCAGTAAAGTAAGAAACAGAGATAGAGAACATTGCAGATCATTTCTTTTCTTTTTTATTTTACTTTATATATATGTATATATTTTTTAACACTTTTTTGGAGTTTAATTGCTTTACAATGGTGTGTTAGTTTCTGCTGTGTAACGAAGTGAATCAGCTATACCTATGCATATATCTGCAAATCTCTTCCCTCTTGTGTCTCCCTCCCACCCTCCCTGTCCCACCTCTCTAGATGGACACAAAGCACCGAGCTGATCTCCCTTTGTTATGCAGCTGCTTCCCACTAGCTATTTTACATTTGGTAGTGTATATATGTCCATGCCACTCTCTCACTTCATCCCAGCTTAACCTTTCCCCTCCCTGTGTCCTCAAGTCCATTCTCTACATCTGTGTCTTTATTCCTGTCCTGCCCCTAGGCTCTTCAGAACCATTTTTATTTTTTTAGATTCCATATATATGTGTTAGCATACAGTATTTGTTTTTCTCTTTTGACTTATTTCCCTCTGTATGACAGAATCTAGGTCCATCCAGCTCACTACAAATAACTCAATTTTGTTTCCTTTTATGGCTGTTTTTTGATACTGAGCTGCATGAGCTGCTTGTATATTTTGGAGATTAATCCTTTGTCAGTTGCTTCATTTGCAAATATTTTCTCCCATTCTGAGGGTTGTCTTTCCATCTTGTTTATATCTCTTACATTCCTATACACTAATGATGAAAAATCTGAAAGAGAAATCAAGGAAACCCTCCCATTTACCACTGTAACAAAAGGAATAAAATACCTAGGAATAAACTTACCTGAGGAGACAAAAGACCTGTATGCAGAAAACTATAAGACACTCATGAAAGAAATTAAAATGATACAAACAGATGGAGAGATATACCAAGTTCTTGGATTGGAAGAATCAACATTGTGAAAATGACTATACTACCCAAAACAATCTACAGATTCAAACTACCAATGGCATTTTTCACAGAATTAGAACAAAAAATTTCACAATTTGTATGGAAACACAAAAGACCCCAAAAATATAGCCAAAGATAGCCAAAGCAATCTTGATAAAGAAAAATGGAGCTGGAGGCATCAGGTTCCTGGACTTCAAACTATACTACAAAGCTACAGTAATCAAGACAGTATGATACTGGCACAAAAACAGAAATATAGACCAATGGATTAGGATAGAAAGCCCAGAGAGAAACCCACAAACATATGGTCACCTTATTTTTGATAAAGGAAGCAAGAATATGCAATGGAGAAACGACAGCCTGTTCAATAAGTGGTGCTGAGAAAACTGGACAGCTACATGTAAAAGAATGAAATTAGACCACTCCCTAACACCATACAGAAAAATGAACTCAAAAGGGATTAAAGACCTAAATGTAAGGCCAGACACTATAAAACTCTTAGAGGAAAACATAGGCAGAATTCTCTATGTCATAAATCACAGCAAGATCCTTTCTGACCCACCTCCTAGAGAAATGGAAATAAAAACAAAAATAAACAAATGGGCCCTAATGTAACTTGAAAGTTTTGCACAGCAAAGGAAACCATAAGTAAATATGCAGACTATTTCTTAATTAATACTATTATTTCCTCTATATTAATCTTCTTCCCAATTCAGTCACCCTGCTTTACAACTACAGAAAAAAAAAAATTTCTTCTAATTCTTTCTTTGACTCAGTTGTCAGCATAGGACTTTAGGCTCTTCTGGTCTGCTCTGTGGTTTAGAGATATTACAGTCTGTGCCCTCTAGGATATTAAATATTAAAGTAACAGAAAAAAATAAATATACTTTCAACAAAATTCATGTATTCAGGCCTTATGTCAGAACCTTCCTGGAAGGAACCATATCGGATTCAAAGCTAATAGGCTAAAACTGTTCCCCATGTCCCCATATGGAGGTTCACCTTGCTACATCTCAATACAGAACTAGAAGATTTAAATGATAATGAGTGTGACTTTTAATTTGAATTTAAGAGTCCAAATTCAACAAAATGGAAAGTAAATATGAGCAGAAACAGTTTTAAAGAAGTAATGCGATTGATCCCCAAAGGAGTGATGGTCAGCTAAGTAGAGCCTGCGTGCTCAAGACAGCCCTGAACCAAAATGAACAACCTTGACCCAAAGATGCTTAACTCATGAATCTAATGAACACATCAGAAGTAGCATAAAGGAGCTTAACTTTCCAACTCTGAACATGACACAAAGTTTCCGTTAACCAGAAAGTCCAAGTTATTCAGAAACCCAGAAACTTCTTTACGGAAATAACGTGGATCTTTGTCCAGGCATAGGCACATGTTCACAGGTAGTGGTTCTGTTGCTTCTTACACACAGAAGTGCTGGTAAACCCTGTGACCTCACTCTGACTTTTGTCCAGTGTAAAAACTCCTTTCTTCTCTTTTCAGGAGAGCAATTGGCTTCTTTTTACCTCAACCTTGCCTACGTAGACTAGCCTGGGCACATTCTCCATACACTCTCTACTCACCAAAAAGCCAACTGTGAGTAGCCTCAGGGGAAGCTGTTTCTTCCCTGGAAAGGAGTTGGTCTCTCCCTGGACTCAGGAGGAGCTAGTCAGTATCTATTTTTGTCTTTTAGATAGAAATTTTATTTTCTGTCACTCAAGTAGGCACTGTTTTCTACGACTTAGTGATTCCACTTTATATGGAGACCTAACGAGTAGAAGCATCAGATGAATTGCTCAGAAGTGTGCTGAAAGAATATTTCAGTGTTTGGGGAGGAATATTAAGGCTGCAAAACCACAAAAAGCGGTAAGTATGTTATAAACAAATAGGTACTGCAGTGGTATGGTTACCACTGGCAGAAACTTAAGCAGCTTAAGCAAAAATGGAAATATATTGATTCATGAAATTGATGAAGCAGTTAAAACATCAAGCTTGGAGTCGAACTGGGGATACATTCAAGGATTCCATGGTCTACCTGTCCCTTATTTCTACATCTCTCTGTAATTAAGCCTCTAGTTCTCCCTCACTGCAAACTGTCAAAAGACAGGTCCTGGATTCAACTTCTTTCTGCCTACTCACCCATCCTGGCTTAGGTAATAAACCTTGAATGTCAACTCAGAATAATAGGAATTGTTTTATTGAGTTTGGCTGAGATATCTCGTAGGGAATTTTCCTGGTACTTAAGATTTTTGGAGTATGCATGCAATACATTTTCTGTCCTGGCCCTTATTTGACTGTTACGCTAATTAATACAAAAATAAGATCTCTTTTCTTTTGTATTGCCTGAATCTTTTTTAAAATTATTATATAAGTTTTCAAGATCTAGTCTTATATATTGGATTTTACTCAAGTTTTATGCCCTTTTGCCCTTTTGAGAAAAAGAACATAAATTCATATAGAATCAAATGTTTGAAAATAAACTGAATATTTTAAATTTTGTTAACTTTACAAACAGGTATAAAATATTATCTTATTATTCAGCTTTCCTTAATGTTGTATTTTTTATGTTTATACAATTATATAATATGTATTTATTTTTTAACTGAAGAACTTATTTAGAGAATGTGAGATTCCAGCATTGTGTAATTTTTTTCTTATGTCATTACAAATCAATAAATCATTAAAAATGAATTTAATGACAAATAAATGATGCATAAAATCGGTTTTTTCAGTCTTTATTTTCAATAGTAAAATAGACTTCATACAATACCCACTATCTGGTTTCCTTTTTTGCTGATGAGTCTCAAATTAAATTTAAGTCAATGGGACCTTTGGAAGTTGGTATTGAACTGACTTTGTTATATTCTTGAACTTCTCTATTTCCTGTGCACAGGTAATCATGACCACAAGTTGTATTCATGTAATTTAAGTCAGCAAATACACTCCTCAAGCTCACTCTTCATGGCCTCCAATACCCCCAAGTTCCTACTCATTCCTCCATGGTCTCACTTTGCAGAAAACCATCAGGAAGCCTGCAAATCAAAATAACTGCCCTTCTACCACGTCACAATAACTCACAAGTTGTAGCGATTCTACAAGCAAATTCAGTTTAAAGTGCAATATGTATTGTAGTATTTATGTTTCTTAACCCTTTAAGAATGAATGAGATGTGTATAAGAATATGTAAGAAGGGCTTCCCTGGTGGCGCAGTGGTTGAGAATCTGCCTGCCAATGCAGGGGACACGGGTTCGAGCCCTGGTCTGGGAAGATACCACATGCCGCGGAGCAACCAGGCGCGTGAGCCACAACTACTGAGCCTGCGCGTCTGGAGCCTGTGCTCCGCAACAAGAGAGGCCACGATAGTGAGAGACCCGCGCACCGCGATGAAGAGTGGCCCCCTGCTTGCCGCAGCTAGAGAAAGCCCTCGCACAGAAACGAAGACCCAACACAGCCAAAAATAAATAAATAAATAAATTTTTAAAAAATAAAAAGAATATGTAAGATGTATAATACTACCTGTTTTATTAGGCTTCTACCTTTGTATGTGTCAGTGACAAAGTTTTTGAGTGTCATAACCCAAACCCCATTTTCCCTGCAAACCCTATCTGTTATATTGTGTGATTTTTCACAGGAGGGTGATTTTTAGGAACACGTGCCATGTTATAGCAGAATTGACTGTCCTTATACCTTTCATATCCAAAGAAAGTTTATCAGAATTTAAAAAAACAAGCGACCCAACAACATACCATAGAGAGCTGTGTAACATAAGAAAATCCACTCTTGAAGGACACCAAAGACCACTCACTTATTTAACTGAGACATCTTGTTCTAAAATGATCATATTGGATATTTAAACAAATCCACAGCTTGAGCCCAGACACCTATGACAGCAGGACTCCAATGCAGCCCTAAGGGCCTTCGTGTTTTCCATGATCGAAGTAATTTTACCACCATCCCTTACTCCTCTGAAGTACCTCCTTGAGAAAAAATATGTACAGAAAACATCAAGGTAGGGCGGAAGTGTGGCCTGGAGAAAACAAAGGGTTAAAATCAGTTTAATGCCACTAAAATGGAATTAAATGGTTTGGTTCACGTTTGATCAATGACCAGAACAGAGCTATTTGCAAAGAGCCCATTCTTGTATATTTGCAAAACTTAGTTCCTAAAGTCACATGGTATGCAGCACAGCACTGTCCAAAGGGCATATGTGCTGCACAGCCTATAAGACTGCAATTTTTTTCCTTCTTTATCTTGGGTAGAAAAGGAAAAAAACCCTGTAATTTAGACAACTAGTTTACTTCTTGTCTTCCTAGGAATTTAATCTTGGTTTCAATTTACAAAGCAATGGTTAAATATTACTTTAGGACAAAGTTTAGATTTGTTAACCAAATCTATCTGAAACCAGTGATACAGCCCCTCCAAAAGATATTTGGTTTTGCTTTCTTTTTGGTGGGGAGTGGTATAGTGCTTTCCAAAATAAATTAAATTTTGTCCTAATTCTGTCAGAATATGATGGTAAAAAAGAAAATGAAACATACACTCATGACCACTAGTTAATATTTTAGTTAAACCTTTATAAGAAAAATGTTTCCATGCTCCAATTTACTTTGTCTCTATTAGAAAGAAGGGTAGACTAGACAACAAGAAGCAAAGTGAAAATTTCACCTTCTCTGTGGGCTTCATCAATCAGGATAGGACTGGGTATTCCAGAAAGAATTACCAAACCCACTCCCTGTGTCAGGTCTTTCCTCCAAGCCTCAGGCATCCGTGTCTTTAAGTTTATATGAGGTCCAGCTTACACCATCTTGTCCTGACCAGAGCAGACCCATCACTCATCTGCGTTTGCATTTTCTCACTGCCATGAATTTAGGCACTAATGCCTACTGAGGTAAGCTGATTTTCTCCCCAAGTTTTCCCACTCCAAACACAGGTTGGTTTCTCCTGTGACTAGAAATCTTTCCTAATCTCCACCTCCCTTCTTGAAGACCTTGTCACTCCCAGCCCCGGTTTACTCAATAATGCCATCAGAGCCCCACCACCAACAATGACAAGGATTTTTCTCCTTATTGTCCACGAGTTTAAGTTAAGTAATCGTCGATGAAGCTGGAAGAGAATAAAATAAGATTATTTTGAAAAGGTCATTGCATTTTGCAAGGTCACATTAAGGGCTTAAACCTAACGGATCTGAATATATCAGGGGGAGTTCATTTATAAGTCTAAAGAAAGACTCCGTTGTTCCAAAGTGGGCTTGGTGGTTATGGAAGCTATAAAAGGAGAATCAGAAAGGTACATTTGAGCGGCTCATCAAAACATTTTGAATAAGCAATGGGCCCAGCCAGCAGGCAGAATACTGTAGTCCATTGTCAAGCTCTTCTCTATTGTGGTGGTGAGAACAACAGGCTAATTTAGCCTATTGCTGAGAAACATTGCAGTTCATCAAACCAATGCTTTATGCTCTGATGCCTTGCTGGCAAGTGTTCTGAATAGAACGTGTCTTCCCTTACAGGCCGACCTCCATTGGGAGAATGTACTGGTGCTGAGGTTATGAATACTCTGGTTCCTATGACAGCTACAGCTTTCACGGCAAATGGATGAATTTGCATTCTATGTCCATATATCAGCCTCAAGCATAATTAATACAAATCTGAGCCTTAGAGATAGATGATTCTCAATTGCCTGACAAAATCAAGCGTCTAAGCCTGTAGGCTTAGGCATCTTAATAATTCTCTAAGCTAATGCCTCCCTGGTAGATATCTAGGGGAAAAGAACTTCCAACGAAAATGTGTTTGAAAGAGCAAGCTGTTTCTTATTGAGACTTCTCAATTCCCAACCAGCTTGTCTGTTGGATCCGTACTGCTACTGACTCTCGTGCCTTCATACAAGAAGGTCATTTAAATTCTCTGCGGTGTAGACATCTACTCACCATCACTACCACCTTCACCGAGTCTGACTTCGCAGTTACCAAAGTCTTCTGGTATCAAGTTATCACATTTGTTAATATAACAAAAATGTATTCCTACTTGAGAGTTTCTCCTCCAACAGGGTCGGTTCTGGCTTTCTCACCTGATCTCAACTTCCTTCTCTTCTAGCAATTCTCTATGTAGAATATGCATACAGAAACACAAATCTTTAAAATTAAACTCTCCAAGATGTTCTACCTACCTGCCTGTAGCCCATTCTAGGCATCAAAATATTGGCTCTACTAATCACAGGTTGTACCCATCAGGTGTCTGTTCAGACAGTACCTACAGCATGTTATGAATGTGACAAATAACTTCATACACTATCATGAAAACAATATAGAGTTCATTAAGCACAATGACTATGGTCATGGACTATGCTCTCAGTACGTATATCGGACACAAGTTCCTCCCAAGGAATCTGTGATTATTCTCAGCCTATTATCACTGGAACAGAAATGTTCTGGAAAAGCCTGTATGGTTTCCATGTGTGCCTTATTACATTTTCCCTGTAACTCCTCTATTGAAATATCTGCCACTTGCTTCAGGAAGCTTATGAAAAAGTCTTAGATTTACAAATGTACCTGATCAAAATACCACTTTTTAGAAGAGACTATTTACCAACAGACTTTTATAAAAGGTTTTGCGTCTCTCAAACATGATAACCCAGTGTTAGCTATGGCTTTTTCGACATGTCTCTAAAACCCAAGCAGTTTCTGCTCCACTTTTTACTCCCTTTGACATTAAGGTTTTCTGTAGCCCGAACAAGTTTCTCTCATTTATTATCAGCATCCTTTCATCTGTAGACACAGTACTGGGCTGGGTGTGATGATAAAAGGAGGTAAATGGACAAACCCTGTCCTTAGTGAGCTTCTTGTGTACAGGAGGATCAGGCATAGTCATAAAAAAAAAAAATCTATCTAGAAAGAGGGAATAAGGAAATGCCAAGTGGTTAGTAATAAACAAAATGCATCTGTGACAGAAGAGGTCATTTTAGGGCAGAATAGCTCTTAGGATTTCTTAGAGAAAGAAAAGCCTGATTTGGACCTAAAGAATATACAGGTTTTAAGGAAACAAAGGACAAAGAGGAAGGAATAGTGGGGGAAGGGGTAAGTAGGGTGGGGAAATCGTATATTTCAGACACATACAAGAAACGGTAAAATAAATTGCAGAATCCATTTGTTGGTAGACCCCTCATGAAGTCACTGAAACCAACCCTGACACTGACGCAGAATTTCCATGCATTGCCTAAAAGACTCCATTCTTACCAGATGTATTACTGAGCAAGGTAAAGTTAGCAGGAGATTTTGTAGGGAAGGTGGAAGAGAGTTTTCCATGATACAATAACCAGCACACAAATACATACCTCCCATTCAGATGGCTTCTTCTCTAGGAAATTTAGCTTCCAGAGAAACCACGAGTCTTTCTTTCTGAGACTGTACCCCTGGGGCCCTGCTCCATCACCCGTCCTCCCTCTCTCCTTCCTGTAGAGAGCTTCCCTCTTTCTCTTGCCATCCCAGTGTCTGAGGTGATCACTTCTCCCTTTTGAGAGATTCACCAAGACCTCTCCCTAAAACAATTTGCCATTCTGCTTCTAGGTGCTAAGAAAGTGAATTTTCCCCTTCTATATTATCTTATTAGTTAAGCAGACAGCATTCACTAAGTGGAAGCAGGACAAGTGAGGATGAAAAGTCAGGTTTGTGACAAAAGGTTAAAGATTCTTGGAATTGAAAAACTACTAAGTACCATTTAGAAATGTTTAAGCAGAGGGACATGAAGAAAAGAGTGTTAGATGAAAATTAATCCAGGAGCTAGGGTCAGCTTCATGGGTGTGAGACCTGTGCAGGCAGTCACACAGAGCCCTGGACTCAGAAGAACCCTACAAATGGTTTAGGGCTAGTTCTTGCCATTTTGAAATTCTTAACCATTTTTGAACAAGGGGCCCTGAATTTTTGTTTTGCACAGAGTCCCTTGAATTATGTAGCTGGTCCTACCAGGGACAGACTTGTGTCCAGACCCTAGGAAAACACCTGGTACATATCAGTTAAACATTTGTTAAATGAAAGAATAGATATTTTTCTTAATAACTTGTACAGAGGACATTGGAAAGGGAAGCTAACAGAATCCAGAGACCTTTCACAGATGTCCCAATATAAGGTGATGAAACTCATCCTTGAGGAAGTCAAAAGCATAGACCTGAAAGTCAAAAGCCATAGTGTCCAGGACCGAATCTCTCATTACAACCAAAGTCAACTTTCTGACATTTGCTGTCCTCATAGGTATGTAAGATGACCTCCAGCCTCCTTGGGGACTTTTCTAATAATATTTGAATGTATGAGAGAGAGAAAGACAGACAGAGACAAGGAGGGAGAGGGAGGGAAAGAGAGAGAAGGAAAAAAATGGATAACTGTGGGAGATATTGCAAAGAAAGAATATAGTCATTTGAAATACATGAAATTTAAGAAATATGGAAAAAGACCCACAGAAGGAGAGGAAGAAAACTAATTTGCCCCACGGAAATATACAAAGCTTGGGGACCAGATCAAATTCTACCTAATGAGCATCTGACCCAACCAGGCAATGTGTCCAGCAGAAAAGAGTCACTCGATAAACTGTTGAATCAAACAGTTCCCTCTTCAAAGATTTAACAGAAAACTGCAGTTACAGTTTCTGGTCACAGTTAACCACGTACACTTCCCCTTCATTTATAAGCCCAGAAGAATCTATTATTCATGGTTTTGGCATATTTACATCCAACTCACCCAGATATTATTTGTGATGAGATATTTGATGCTCAAGAAGATTTGTGAGCCTTTTTAAAGAATATTTATTAATGGAACTCATGGGACAGTGTGATACCAAATCAAGAAACATCACAGACCTGTAGTCTAAACTTCACATTAGGCCTCTTTCTATTTCAAAATGGCCTTGAACAGTATAGTACTGGCACAAAAACAGAAATATAAATCAATGGAACAGGATAGAAAGCCCAGAGAGAAACCCACGAATATATGGTCAACTTATCTTTGATAAAGGAGGCCAGAATATACAATGGAGAAAAGACAGCCTCTTCAATAAGTGGTGCT
>NC_041221.1:30834579-30840167 GCF_002837175.3 Physeter macrocephalus | reverse complement strand
AAACTCTTAGAGGAAAACATAGGCAGAACATTCCATGACATAAATCACAGCAATATCCTTTTGGACCCACCTCCTAGAGAAATGGAAATAAAGACAAAAATAAACAAATGGGACCTAATGAAACTTAAAAGCTTTTGCACAGCAAAGGAAACCATAAACAAGATGAATAGACAACCCACAGAAAGGGAGAAAATATTTGCAAATGAAGCAACTGACAAATGATTAATATCCAAATTATACAAGCAGCTCATACAGTTCAATATCAAAAAAACAAACAACCCAATCCAAAAATGGGCATAGGACCTAAGTAGACATTTCTCCAAAGAAGGTATACAGATTGCCAACAAACACATGAAAGGATGCTCAACATCACTAATCATTGGAGAAATACAAATCAAAACTACAGTGAGGTATCACCTCACACCAGTCAGAATGGCCACCATTAAAAAATCTACAAACAATCAATGCTGGAGAGGGAGTGGAGAAAAGGGAATCCTCTTGCACTGTTGGTGGGAATGTAAATTGATACAACCACTATGGAGAGCAGTATGGATGCTCCTTTAGAAACTAAAAATAGAATTACCATATGACCCAGCAATCCCACTACTGGGCATATACCCTGAGAAAACCATAATTCAAAAAGAGTCATGTACCACAATGTTCATTTCAGCTCTATTTACAATAGCCAGGAGATGGAAGCAACCAAAGTGTCCATCGACAGATGAATGGATAAAGAAGATGTGGCACATATATACCATGGAATATTACTCAGCCATAAAAAGAAATGAAATTGAGTTATTTGTAGTGAGGTCGATGGACCTAGAGACTGTCATACACAGTTAAGTAAGTCAGAAAGAGTAAAATAAATACCATATGGTAACACATATATATGGAATCTAAAAAAAAAAAATGGTTCTGAAGAACCTAGGGGCAGGACAGGAATAAAGACACAGATATAGAGAATGGACTTGAGGACACAGGGAGGGGGAAGGGTAAGCTGGGACGAAGTGAGAGAGTGGCATGGACATATATACACTACCAAATGTAAAACAGATAGCTAGTGGGAAGCAGCTGCATAGCACAGGGATATCAGCTCGGTGCTTTGTGACCACCTAGAGGGGTGGGATAGGGAGGGTGGGAGGCAGACGCAAGAGGGAGGAGATATGGGGATATATGTATACATATAGCTGATTCACTTTTTATACAGGAGAAACTAACACAGCATTGTAAAACAATTATACTCCAATAAAGGTGTTTAAAAGAAAAAATGGCCTTGAAGTTGGCAAAGGGTCCATTTCTCGCTTGAGTCTCTATTAACATCCAAAATACCTTGGAAGGAATAACAAATATTAAAATACATTTGGCAAAATTGTACGGTAGTGTAGATATTGAATTTGGTCTGTGAGGTTGGAGTCATATTCCCTATCGACTTTTGCGCCTCCTGCTCTGATTTTTTTACTTGCTCCAGAGTACGTTTTCTGCCCATGTTAAATGCACTGCTGATGGCAGAAACTCAAATGTAAACATATGGCTCCTAGCCTGGCTGTTTAGTCAAATCCTGATATCCCCATATTTTGTTGTTCTCAAAATATACATTTGCAGCTACCAGTATATTGTCGATATTACTGTCTTGCTAGTATGCTTCATAACTGTTTTGGAAACCATCACCAAGATGTACCTCAAATATATTTAAATCTATCACTAACATAATTAATTAAAATAAAAGTTATTAGTTTTGTATCTTAACTCAAACCTCAAAAGTGTCTATTAAGCCAGAGTCTATTAAGCCCTCAATTAGGAAATGTCCCACATAGTCAATTATTACTTTTTCTGCTTGCCAGTGAAATGCCATTTCCAATTTTTTTTTAAACTCTATGTTCATTCCAGATCTTTAGTGCAATATTAAATATCAGCCCATCTGTGTACTATATTATTGTTTGTACATTTCTAATGAGCACTACCGCTTCACTCGCCTATTTATGCCCATTTCTGTTCATTCTGTTATTAATGTGATTTTAAAATAGTCTCTATTTTGGTCCATTTCAAAATGCCCTAATTAATTCTATTTACTTCTGCATCTTCACCATTAAACTGAATGTAGATGTGAGATTCAAGATCAGGAGGAAAGAATGCAATTTCACAGATAATTTTCCCAAAAATGTAATTTCCTTTGTCTACCAGTGCAAAAGAGACATTGACCCTTCTCCGACATCAACCTTCACCTTCTGCTGGCCGTACATCCTTAGCACGTCTAAACGAAATCATGCATTACTTTCATTTTCTTCACAACATCACCTTTTGTGACAGTACTCTCTCGGAAATTAAACCTGGTCTGGCAGATCGATCTCTTCTTTCAAATAACTGAGAACGTATTTAGAAGCTGAGCATAGGCAAGTCTTTCAACAAACACAGTGAGTTCAGAGGGGCCAGGAAGTTTCCCAACCTCTATGCGTCTCACTGTCTAATCACGAATGTTTGCAATTACTTTATTCAACATTTAGAGGAGAACTTACATTCAACTATGCACGGAAGGGATATCACAGTGTCTTAAACTCATGGTAGGGAGATGATTAGATACTTTCACGTATGCATGGTGCTGGGTTCCATCCTGTAGCGTAAATGAAATGCATCCACCATAAAAGGGCTAAATAGTGCTCTTAGTGTGCAATTAGGAAAACTGTAAACTCCCTCAAAACTCACTAGTTTTGCCTAAAGTCAGCCCTCAGAATGAATGTAAAATTCAGCCCGTGCCAAAATAAATGGGTATAGTATTGTGGCGTTTGCCATTGTAATACCTGACCCTGAAGCCCCTTGCTCAAGCCCAAGCTGCATCAGCCTGACTGTGCTCCACAAACAACCTGCTTCATCATGGAAATTGCCACATTCATCAAACTCATCACAGGCCACAGCTGAACAGAATATCCTAGATGTTCAATTCTGTACTCTCATATCCAAATGGACAACAATATGATTCAGTGTGCCATGCACCACTGTAAGTGTGAAGCCATTAAACAACAAAACCTTAGTGAAGCAGAAAACAGATGGCCTTTAATCTCAGCTCCAAGAGCTAATGAGATGTTTGATCTCCAGGGCTGGGGATGCACCCAGAGTGCACACAGCAATTTACAAGACTGAAAAAGAAAAACACTAGAACATCTATTTTTATTTTTATCTTGACCTTCTAAAATTCTGTGACCTAAGTGTTTGTAATGTGTACAGTAACACCTGCATATAATTTATAATTACATATGTAATAACTATATATATGTGTGTGTGTGTGTATGTGTGTGTAAGACTATAAATATGTATGATGCTAAGGTCTGGGGGCCTGTTCCTAATAGGACTTCCATACCAGGATAGATTTTCTCCAAGCAATATTTAACCCCAACGTCTTTCCCATCAAAATTCAAGACATTTACAAACCCCTTCCCACCACGAGGTATTTATACACATTTGGGAGAAGCATTCTGCACTAATTTTTTTTTTTCAGAGCAATTCTTAGAGGAGAATATCTCATATTGGAAGATAATAACACCCCCAACTTTCCACAGGATTTTGAATTGGCAAATAAAAACAAAAATAGAGAAATGGTGAAGTACAAAAACAGCAGACAACTTTATCAATAAGGAAGGAATGTTGAAACTGGGTGGGGCAGAAAACTCAGCTTTGGTGTCATTGTAACCAGAGAAAAAGTAAGTTGTTAACAATGTAATAATAATACCAGGAATCTACCAGGATAATGTGGGACACAGACACAGCCACGGCATATCAGCAGATAATTCAGATAAGCAAAACCAAAGAAAAACAGAGCCTGGGTCAAAATCAGTACAAAAATCCTAACGTAGCCACTCTTTTCAAGGGTACTTAATACTAGTCTAAGTGTACTGTTATAATATTACATCACCATGGTTCCTCCTCAACACTCCTAATAGGGTCCATGTTGGTGCTATTAGGTATAGCGTCTATGTCTAATTTTCTAGTAAATATCAGTTTTTATCAAAAAATTTTGAACTGATTTAGAAAAAATTTCAACTGAAGCTAAAAGATATTTGAACCAGTTGACTCAAGTGATATTTGAAGTCACATTCTTGCACAGACAAGATAAATAGGACTTTTTGGTGACTAATTTCTGAAGAAGGTTCATTAATATGTGATTGAACCATATCTTGGAGAACAGCCACATAACCTGATGAAATACGATTTTTAAAATGTGGTTTGCTCCCCCATGTCATTTTATAGTCTGATGCTAGGCTAATGCATATATTACTTATTTTTGTCATAATTGGGCCACATGGAACTGTAGATCTTAGTCACCTCATTTCTTCATTTCTTTGTTACTAAAACCAGGGGGCTTCCTGCATGCTAGCCCTGGCAGTGGCCAAGGTTGGCACTCTCTCCTCACCTCCTCTTCTTCTTCCTCCTCCTCCTCCTCTTCCCCTACCCGGGGACCCTCTCACCTCCCTTAATCACCCCCTCCCCTTGCCGCCTCCTCTCCTCTCCCTTCCCCTCCCTTCCTCCTCCTCCTTCCACAAATGGCCAGCCAGGCCAGAGACAGACAGAGGGAGAGACAGAGGAGGCTGCAAGGAGGCATAATGATAAACTGGGAAGCAGACTCTTGAGTTCACAGCTGGCCTGTGGTTTTTGCATCTCATCAAGGAGTTCCTCCTCATACAGCATGTGGCTGACAGGGTCTTGGTGCTCCGGCCAGGTTTAGGCCTGTGCCTCGGAGGTGGGAGAGCCGAGTTCAGGACATTGGTCCTCCAGAGACATCCCAGCTCCACGTAATATCAAACAGCGAAAGCTCTCCAAGACATCTCCATCTCAACTCTAAGACCCAGCTCCACTCAACAACCAGCAAGGTACAGCGCTGGACACCCTATGCCAAACAACTAGCAAGACAGGAACACAACCCCACCCATTAGCAGATAGGCTGCCTAAAATCATAATAAGGTCACAGACACACCAAAACACATCACTGGATTCATTCCTGACCACAAGAAAGAAAAGATCCAGCTTCATCCACCAGAACACAGACACTAGTTCCCTCCACCAGGAAGCCTACACAACCCACTGACCCAATCTTACCCACTGGGGGCAGACACCAAAAACAATGGGAACTACGAACCTCCAGCCTACAAAAAGGAGACCCCAAACACACTAGGTTAAGCAAAATGAGAAGACAGAGAAACACACAACAGATGAAGGAACAAGGTAAAAACCCACCAGACCAAAAAAAAGAAGAGGAAATAGGCAGTCTACCTGAGAAAGAATTCAGAGTAATGATAGTAAATATGATCCAAAATCTTGGAAGCAGAATGGAGAAAATACAAGAAACGTTTAACAAGGACCTAGAAGAACTAAAGAGCAAAAAAACAATGATGAACAACATAATAAATGAAATTAAGAATTCTCTAGAAGGAATCAAAAACAGAATAACTGAGGCAGAAGGAAGGCTAGTGAACTGGAAGATAAAATAGTGGAAATAAATACTGCAGAGCAGAATAAAGAAAAAAGAATGAAAAGAATTGAGGACACTCTCAGAGACCTCTGGGACAACATTAAATGCAACAACATTCAAATTATAGGGG
>NC_041221.1:30833587-30834488 GCF_002837175.3 Physeter macrocephalus | reverse complement strand
ACCAACATTTCACTTATAGGGGTCCCAGAAGAAGAAGAGAAAAAGAAAGGGACTGAGAAAATATTTGAAGAGATTATAGTTGAAAACTTCCCTAATATGGGAAAGGAAATAGTCAATCAAGTCAAGGAAACACAGAGAGTCCCATACAAGATAAATCTAAGGAGAAATACGCCAAGACATAAATTAATCAAACTATCAAAAATTAAATCCAAAGAAAAAGTATTAAAAGCAGCAAAGGCAAAACAATAAATAACATACACGAGAATCCCCGTAAGGTTAACAGCTGATGTTTCAGCAGAAACTCTGCAAGCCAGAAGGGAGTAGCAAGACATATTTAAAGTGATGAAAGGCAAAAACCTGCAATCAAGATTACTCTACCCAGAAAGGATCTCATTCGGACTTCATGGAGAAATTAAAACCTTTACAGACAAGCAAAAGCTAAGAGAATTCAGCACCACCAAACCAGCTTTACAACAAATGCTAAAGGAACTTCTCTAGTCAGGAAACACAAGAGAAGGAAAAGACCTACAATAACAAATGCAAAACAATGAAGAAAATGGTAATAGGAACATACACATCGATAATTACCTTAAATGTAAATGGAATAAATGCTCCCACCAAAAGAAACAGCCTCACTGAATGGATACAAAAATAAGATCCATATGTATGCTGTCTACAAGAGAACTACTTCAGACCTAGAGGCACATACAGAATGAAACTTAGGGGATGGAAAAAGGTATTCCATGAAAATGGATATCAAAAGAATGCTGGAGTAGCAATTCTCATATCAGACAAAATAGGCTTCAAAATAAAGACTATTACAAGAGACAAGAAGGACACTACATAATATTCAAGGGATCAGTCCAAGAAGAAGATATAACAATTGTAAATATTTATGCAC
>NC_041221.1:30831426-30833507 GCF_002837175.3 Physeter macrocephalus | reverse complement strand
GACAGATCATACAAAATGAAAATAAATAAGGAAACACAAGCTTTAACTGATACATTAAACAAGATGGACTTAATTGATATTTATAGGACATTTCATCCAAAAACAACAGAATACACTTTCTTCTCAAGTGCTCATGGAATGTTCTCCAGGATAGATCATATCTTGGGTCACAAGTCAAGCCTTGGTAAATTTAACAAAATTGAAATCGTATCAAATATCTTTTCTGACCACAACGCTATGAGACTAGATATCAATTACAGGAAAAAATCTGTAAAATATACAAACACATGGAAGCTAAACAGTACACTACTTAATACCAAGAGATCACAAAAGAAATCAAAGAGGAAACCAAAAAATACCTAGAAATAAATGACAGTGAAAACACGATGACCCAAAACCTATGGGATGCAGCAAAAGCAGTTCTAAGAGGGAAATTTATACCAATACAATCCCAGCTCAAGAAACAAGAAAAATCTCAAATAAACAATCTAACCTATAAACCATTAGCCAGACTCATTAAGAAAAAAAGGGAGAAGACTCAAATCAATAGAATTAGAAATGAAAAAGAAGTAACCACTGACACTGCAGAAATACAAAGCATCATGAGCGATTACTACAAGCAACTATATGATAATAAAATGGACAACCTGGAAGAAATGGACAAATTCTGAGAAAAGCACAACCTTCCGAGACTGAAGGATCATACACCATGATCAAGTGGGGTTTACCCCAGGAATGCAAGAATTCTTCAATATATGCAAATCAATCAATGTGATACGCCATATTAACAAATTGAAGGAGAAAAACCATATGGTCATCTTGATAGATGCAGAAAAACCTTTGACAAAATTCAACACCCATTTATGATAAAAACCCTCCAGAAAGTAGCTATAGAGGGAACTTACCTCAACATAATAAAGGCCATATATGACAAACCCACAGCCAACATTGCTCTCAATGGTGAAAAACTGAAACCATTTCCTCTAAGAACAGGAACAAGTCAAGGTTGTCCACTCTCACCACTATTATTCAACATAGTTTTGTAGGTTTAAGGCACAGCAATCAAAGAGCAAATCAATCAATGTGATACGCCATATTAACAAATTGAAGGAGAAAAACCATATGGTCATCTTGATAGATGCAGAAAAACCTTTGACAAAATTCAACACCCATTTATGATAAAAACCCTCCAGAAAGTAGCTATAGAGGGAACTTACCTCAACATAATAAAGGCCATATATGACAAACCCACAGCCAACATTGCTCTCAATGGTGAAAAACTGAAACCATTTCCTCTAAGAACAGGAACAAGTCAAGGTTGTCCACTCTCACCACTATTATTCAACATAGTTTTGTAGGTTTAAGGCACAGCAATCAAAGAAATAAAAGGAATCCAAATTGGAAAAGAAGTAAAGCTGTCACTGTTTGCAGATGACATGATACTACATAGAGAAACCTAAAGATGCTACCAGAAAACTGCTAGAGCTAAACAATGAAATTTGGTAAAGTATGGTAAATTTGGTAAAACTGTAAGACACTGATGAAAGAAAGCAAAGATGATACAAACAGATGGAGAGATATACCATGTTCTTGGACTGGAAGAATCAACATTGTGAAAATGACGATACTACCCAAAGCAATCTACAGATTCAATGCAATCCCTATCAAACTACTAATGGCATTTTTCACAGACCTAGAACAAAAAGTTTCACAATTTGTATGGAAACACAAAAGACCTTGAATAGCCAAAGCAATCTTGCAAAAGAGAAACGGAGCTGGAGGCCTCAGGCTCCCTGACTTCAGACTATACTACAAAGCTACACTAATCAAGACAGTATGGTAAGGGCACCAAAAGAGAAATATAGATCAATGGAACAGGATAGAAAGCCCAGAGGTAACCCTGTGCACATATGGTCACCTTATCTTTGATAAAAGAGGCAAGAATATACAATGGAGAAAAGACAGCCTCTTCAATAAGTGGTGCTGGGAAAACTAGACAGCTACATGTAAAAGAATGAAACTTCCTAACATCATGCACAAAAATAAACTCAAAATGGATTAAAGACCTAAATGTAAGGCCA
>NC_041221.1:30820144-30831205 GCF_002837175.3 Physeter macrocephalus | reverse complement strand
ACAAGACGAAAAGACAACCCTCAGAATGGGAGAAAATATTTGCAAATGAAGCAACTGACAAAGGATTAATCTCCAAAATTTACAAGCAGTTCATGCAGCTCAATATCAAAGAAACAAACAACCCTATCCAAAAATGGGCAGAAGACCTAAACAGACATTTCCCCAAAGAAGATATACAGATTGCCAACAAACACATGAAAGTATGCTCAACATCACTAATCATTAGAGTAATGCAAATCAAAACTACAATGAGGTATCACCTCACACCAGTCAGAATGGCTGTCGTCAAAAAATTTACAAACAATAAATCCTGGAAAGAGTGCGGAGAAAAGGGAACCCTCTTGCACTGTTGGGAATGTACATTGATACAGCCCCTATGGATAGCAGTATGGAGGTTTCTTTACAAACTTAAAATAGAATTACCATATGACCCAGCAATCCCACTACTGTCAGAAAGAGAAAAACAAATACCATATGCTAACATATATATATGGAATCTAAAAAAAAAAAAATGGTTCTGAAGAACCTAGGGACAGGACAGGAATAAAGACACAGATATAGAGAATGGACTTGAGGACACAGAGAGGGGGTAGGGTAAGCTGGGACAAAGTGAGATAGTAGCACTGACATATATACACTACCAAATGTAAAATAGATAGCTAGTGGGAAGCAGCTGCATAGCACAGGGAGATCAGCTAGGTGCTTTGTGACCACCTAGAGGGGTGGGATAGGGAGGGTGGGAGGGAGACACAAGAGGGAAGAGATATGCGGATACATGTATACATATAGCTGATTCACTTTGTTATAAAGCAGAAACTAACACACCATTGTAAAGCAACTATACTCAAATAAAGATGTTAAAAAAAAAAAAAAAAAAAACAAGCGTTGTCAAACGCTAGTTGCAGCCCATTGGACAAATCTGGTCTGCCTGAGAGCTAAGAGCAGTTTTTACATGTTTAAAAATGGTTGAAAAAAAATCAAAAGAATATGGCATGATACCTGAAAATTAGGTGACATTTTAATTTGTGTCCATGAATAAAGTTTTATTAAAGCACAGCCATGTGTTTTCCTTTACATATTGTTTATGGATGCTTTCACCCTATGAGGGCAAAGTTGAACAGCTGTCACCCAGTCTTACAGACCCCAAGCCTAATATATTGATATTTGCTCTCTTTCCCTTTGCAGAAAATGTCTGCCAAGCCCTGATCTAAGCAGACCAAAATCTGAGATCATCATTTCCCACCTTTTATTTAAAGTCAGGCTACACTTGTCTTTTTAAAGCCTATATGATTCTTTTAATACTTTTTCAAAGGAGATAAATTCTGAATGGCTTTACTGCAATTAGGCAGAAAAGAGAGGCAGATTTATCTTATGTATCTGGAACTATTCTAATTGCCCACATGGGTCATTTGTCCTAATGCCCGCTTTTACCTTAATTAATTTTAGTAGGTAATTAAGGCTGCTAATTCATTCCACAATTGTGCCACCCTCTGCAGCACTTATCTGAACAGATAGAACCACAGTTGCACCTGAGCCAGATATGCTGATTTAAGTCTTATCAAAATGAGCTTAAAGACATGTTGAAATGGAATTAGAATGGCAGAGGAGATATTTTGTTCCCTATTAAATGCTGGCACTTCTCCCCTTCCTCAAAGAGCAGCTACATAACAGCTCTCTCCATGGCAGTCCTAGGTTGAGGGCTCTTTCAGAAATACTACTGGTATGAAATTATTCCGGAAACATAGCTCTTTACATCAAGCATGATCTACTGGGACAGCTGACTATTACACAGCAACTTCATCTCTTTTAAAAAAAATCACAAGGGACATAAAATGACAATAAAACAAACAAGATGTGATGGGACAGGTAGTCACATGAGGCTTGGAATGTGCTCCTTTTTCTTCTGATTTTTCTTTCACCTTTGATTTTTCTCTTCTTGGAATATCATCTTCCCTTTTTTTTCCTGGCCGAGTGCTACTTTAGCTCTGAGCTCACATTATTACAGTAGTCATGTCTTTACTCTGTTATCCCAAAGCACTTTGCATATGTCTTCATTAAAACACCTTCACACGCTATTAGAGCTACCTTTTGTTTGGTTTGGTTTTTAACATATCTTTAGCTTTAGTTAAAGTACTAGCTTCCTAGAGAAAAAACCCATGCTCTTTGCATCTTCAGTCCTCAGCCCTGGTCTGGTGTTGGGTGCAGAGAAAGTGTCCCATAAAAAGTAGCTGAAGTGATTTAACTTTTTTCTCCTTTACCGTTTTAAATATTTCCTTCAATAGTCAGTAATTTTTCATTGTCATTCCCACTAGTGGCATATTGACTG
Source organism: Physeter macrocephalus (assembly GCF_002837175.3). Taxonomy (NCBI): domain Eukaryota; kingdom Metazoa; phylum Chordata; class Mammalia; order Artiodactyla; family Physeteridae; genus Physeter; species Physeter macrocephalus. The sequence goes on along the minus strand of NC_041221.1, from coordinate 30,828,879 downwards.
TGGCTCTACTCAAAACACGCAGGCATAGAACAGAAAAACTGATCTAATTTTTTTTAACATCTTTATTGGAGTATAATTGCTTTACAATGGTGTGTTAGTTTCCGCTTTATAACAAAGTGAATCAGCTATACATATACATATATCCACATAACTCTTCCCTCTTACGTCTCCCTCCCACCCTCCCTATCCCACCCCTCTAGGTGGTCACAAAGCACCGAGCTGATCTCCCTGTGCTATGTGGCTGCTTCCTAATAGCTATCGATTTTACATTTGGTAGTGTATATATGTCCATGCCACTCTCTCACTTTGTCCCAGCTTACCATTCCCCCTCCCTGTGTCCTCAAGTCCATGCTCTAATAGGTCTGTGTCTTTATTCCCGTCTTGCCCCTAGGTTCTTCAGAAATTTTTTTTTATTTCATATATGTGTGTTAGCATACGGTATTTGTTTTTCTCTTTCTGACTTACTTCACTCTGTATGTTGTGGGGTCATATGGTAGTTCTACTTTTAATTTTTTAGGGAACCTCCATACTGTTCTCCATAGTGGCTGTATCAATTTACATCCCCACCAACAGTGCAAGAGGGTTCCCTTTTCTCCACACCCTCTCCAGCACTTATTGTTTGTAGATTTTTTGATGATGGCCATTCTGACTGGTGTGAGATGATATCTCGTTGTAGTTTTGATTTGCATTTCTCTAATGATTAATGATGTTGAGCATACTTTCATGTGTTTGTTGGCAATCTGTATATCTTCTTCAGAGAAATGTCTAGGTCTTCTGCCCATTTTTGGATTGGGTTGGTTGTTTTTTTGATATTGAGCTGCAAGATCCTTTTTGACCCACCTCCTAGAGAAATGGAAATTAAGACAAAAATAAACAAATGGGACCTAATGAAACTTAAAAGCTTTTGCACAGCAAAGGAAACAAGACAAAAAGACAGCCCTCAGAATGGGAGAAAATATTTGCAAATGAAGCAACTGACAAAGATTAATCTCCAAAATTTACAAGCAGCTCATGATGTAATTTTTTAATTAAAAAAATAAAATTTCACTTATAGGACCATGGTGACTAATTGTTAGAGGGGAAAACCAGAGCCTCAGAGTGTCTCTCTCTCTCTCTCACTCTCTCTGTCTGTCTCTCTCTCTCCCCCCGCACCTCTCTAGTAAATGCATTGGCAGGAAAGCGTAAGAGATACAACCCTTTGTCTTCCCACAATTCAGGCTTCCTCATAACACCACCAAGTCTGTTTAGAACTACCTCCCATGTGCTATGTATTTCTGGGGAGAGGCTGTTCCCATGTACCACAGGGGCCAAGGGTGCTGGCTGTCCGCCTCCAGCTCCACACTTCCATGGGAAGCCAGGCAGACCCCTCTCCTTGGTTTTTGACTTTCCAGGGGTTGCGAGGACCTGGAGGCTATTGACCACGGTGACAGCATCCACTCTGATCCTGATGGGCGACTCCCACTACAGCTTCTGATCCCAGACTCCTGGCTTCTCTTCGTGTCTGACCATTTACCGGACTCAGACCTCCCTCCAGCCTTACCCTGATTGTCTAACAGTATTTGCCCAAGAACTTCCTTTTAGTCTTTGCTTTCTCTGGCTTACAAACAAAAATTCTCACTGTTAAGACTATTCAGGCCAAGGCTAAATCCAGCTGAGTCTGGAAAATATGCTAGTGTATTTAGTGAATAATAATAACTATTATTATTATTACGTACATGTAGTGACTCTCTACTATGTGGCATTTAATGCTCACAAAAACTCTGTGAGATACGGCAGTTCCCATCATTTCACCTTCTATCTTCCATGAACAGGAAAACTAAGGCAGAGAGAGGATACATCAGTATGGCAGGGTCCCTTGGCTCATAAGTGATGGGGCTTGGCCCAAATCAAGGCAGTCTATCTTTATATTATTCGTTTTTAATAATAGGAAGAATTATATAATTCTCATTACTATTGTTAGTAATAATACCTAATATTTATTATGCACTTACTATGTACAAGCACTGATCATTTATTCTTCACAATACCTTTTGAAGCACCTTCTAACTTTATACAGGGTAATCCTTATTTTACAGATGAGAAAACTGAAAAATGGCGAGATTAAACAACTAGCCCAGTTCCCCAAATCTAGTAATTGGAGGATCAAGATTTGAACCCAAGCACTCCCAGCCACACACTCCCCACTCACCATGATGACCTGACGGGAGCTTTGCAACTGCAAGAGACTCAAGCTCTAAATCTATCATTGCATGAACTAGCTATGTGACCTTAAGAGTGACTTTGTTTCTTCAGGTATAAGATGGAAATACTATTACCAAACATCTAACATAATTTACAAGGTTTTTATGAGGGAAAAACTAGATGCTATTTTAAAGTGTTTTGAAAATTGCTATTCATGTGAACACCTATTAGTTTCTTTTTTAAATAGATCTTTATTGGAGTATAATTGCTTCACAATACTGTGTTAGTTTCTGTTGTACATCAAAGTGAATCAGCCATATGCATACATATGTCCCCATATCCCCTCCCTCTTGAGCCTCTCTCCCATCCTCCCTATCCCACCCTCTAGGTGGTCACAAAGCACCGAGCTGATCTCCCTGTGCTATGCGGCTGCTTCCCACTAGCTAACTATTTTACATTCGGTAGTGTATATATGTCCATGCTGCTCTCACTTCACCCCAGCTTCCCGCTCTCACCCCGTGACCTCAAGTCCATTCTCTATGTCTACATCTTTATTCCTGCCCTGAAACTAGGCTCATCAGTACCATTTTGGGGTTTTTTTTAGATTCCATATATATGCATTAGCATATGGTATTTGTTTTTCTCTTTCTGACTTACTTCACTCTGTATGACAGAATCTAGGTCCATCCACCTCACTACAAATAACTCAATTTCGTTTCGTTTTATGGCTGAGTAATATTCTATTGTATATACGTGCCACATCTTCTTTATCCATTCATCTGTCGATGGACATTTAGGTTGGTTCCATGTCCTGGCTATTAAAACTAAAAACAGAACTACCATATGACCCAGCAATCCCACTACTAGGCACATACCCTGAGAAAACCATAATTCAAAAAGAGTCATGTACAATGGTCATTGCAGCTCTATGTACAATAGCCAGGACATGGAACCTATTAGATTTTTTAACCTGTACTTTTAGAAATTTGAAAGGCCATGCTGCTTATCATCGTTGGATTGCAGTCTCTAAAAGAAATGCATGCACAGATGAGAATCCTTTACAAAACATCACTGAGCACATTTTAGAGAGCTAGAACATTCTAGAATGCAGAGGACAACTCTCGCAACAAAGAATTATCCTGCCCAAAATGTTAATAGTGCCAAGATAGAGAAGCCCTGGTTTAGCTCTTTTATTGTTGTTATCTAGAACTTTGTTCCAACAGAGGCTTTTGGCTAGGAACAGTATATTTCTGTTTCACTTTGTGTTTTGTTTCCTGAAATGGCATTTGCAGATTTTAAAGAGCACATATCTGCTTGAGTTGCATGTGGATAATTGGGTATTACCCACATAATTGCTTTTATGCAGGGCTTCTTGCCCAAATGACTAGATATAAATACTACAGATGAATCACTTGATACATGATATCAAATTTTAATTAGGCAAATTGAAAGGAAATTCAAATGGAAAAATTATTATTTCTTTCTCAAACATCAGAAGAAAAACCAAAATATTCGGTAATGACTCTAAGATGGAGGAAACAAAGGTAAGGTGAAGGGAGAGGAATGAAAATATTTTCCATCTTTAGCCCTGAAAAATAAGTGTGAGGAAAGTAAAGTTCAATCTAAAATAAGATTCCTCTCCTAATCCAAGAGCAACCTACTTTATTCTAACTTCCAATCTGTTCTCTCAGTACACACATTCCAAATGACCAAGCTCAAAGAGATTGGGCATCAAATCGACTCTCTGTTCTCCACCCTCTCAAACACTATATAACTGCTATTGGGGATACCACAGTTTCCACCACTGTCCTTGGTCCTGAGCTTCAGTTTTCCCATCCTCATTCCCAATGACAGGATTGGCCCCAAGGTCTCTTTCAGCCCTAACAGGCCATGATACTATGTTAACACCCACAACTATTTAGACCATCAGCTGGTACCTACTATGGCTGGGCTTCCAAAGAAATATGTGACAACAGATAGAATAATTCACAGTTCACTTAGGTGCATACATCTCCTGTGGAAACATACGAGAATAAAAAAAATTCTTTCTTCCATGCCTTAAAATCTAAAACAATATCATGTTAAGCGTCAAGGTAAACATCAACATAATTTGGAAGCTATGTCAGAGGTGAATGTTGTGAAATTAACTTTCCCATTTTCCTTATATGTCATAATAGGTTTTATACCTAAAAGATGGGTTGAAATATCCTGAAGACTTTCTTAAGAGAAAATCATGTTTTCTCGAAGAAATTCGGTACTACCACCAATAAAATTTACAGTAAGATAGAGTATAATCCAAATATCTCAAACTTTACTTGTTTGGAAATAAGATTTCCAATGAAGACCATTACTTCTTTAAAAAAAAAAAAAAAAAAAAAAAAAAAAAAGACCCTGCCAGCTTTATTTCCAGGTATTAGCTCTCATGTAAAGATCCCCTAGCTCTGTGGAACCATTTTGTAGAATAATATGGCAATTAGGAACAGGGGCTCTGCAGGTAGATTGCCTGGCGTGCAGGCGTGGCTCTGACATTTCTTAGCTGTGTGATCTTAGACTTTCCTTAGTCTTCGGCAACTTAGTTTTCTTATCTACAAAATGGGGACAATTAATAGTAACTCCTAAGGTCGTCATGAGGAGCAAGTGAGACGAGTCACGAAAAGTACTTAAAACAGTGCCAGGCACATAGACCTTGATTGCATTCAGTCATGTATCATCATCATCATCACCATTATTATTAATAACATTAGCTTTTATATTAGCATCACTCTTTTCCACTCAGGGTATCATATTTTGCTGCCAGACCTTTGCTTCTGCTGTTGACACCTCTCATAATATCATATTCTTAGACATTGGTGTCTATAGCCAGTGACGGCTATAGGAATTCCTGTCTCTAGTCTGGGAATTGGACATTACCCATGTTGTTTCAAACTGAACACGGAAACGAGCTCCTTTTTAACTCTCTATGTACGAGTGAAATCAGGTGACACATTTTACTAGGCTGTGCTGGAGCTCAGAGGCCATGGATGGGTTATAGAGTAAGAGGAAGCATTTATGACTCTTGCACAAGCCGAGACCCAAATCTTACAGACACATCTCTCTCTCTCTCTCACACCTGGCAGCCACTTTCCCTTGAACAGAGTCATACCCTGCTCCCACTACGCACCTAACACGCCCTTCACTGGATTTACCCCAGATATTTTCATGCTTTAAAATCTAGAAGCAAACTCACTCCTAAAACCCCGAGTGAAAAGAGGCTCTTTACCTCACCCCTACTTAAAGTCCTTCTCCCAAAACTCTCTTTCAAGATTATTGATGATAAAAAAAATCCAGTGCCCGTAGGAAACCAGGTAGTGGAATGGTCTAATCTTACAGACTCAAAATGCTGGTAATATTTTCTATTAAAGCTCTCACTCTCCAAACATAGAAACAGAAAAGATTCAGATAAAACTGGTAACATAGGTCTCTTTGGAGGAAAGGTATACCTACAGTTCCAAACTCTTACTCCCTGGTATCCAAAATTTAAGACATGAATGTATTCAGATAATTAATTTACAATGGTCCTTGTAATCTGAACTTACTACTGGAACTCTTGTTATCGCAACTTAGAGTCGGAATGGATTTGAATTGCAAGGGATACATGTATTATTATAATGGCATAGTTTAAAGTAGGTATATCCCCTGGAAACTGGATTGTTCATTCTTTTTTTAATATTTATTTATTTATTTATGTGGTTGTGCCGGGTTTTAGTTGCAGCTGGAGGGCTCCTTAGTGGCAGCACACGAACTCTTAGTTGCGGCATGCGTGTGGGATCTATTTCCCTGAGCAGGGCCCCCCTGTATTGGGAGCATGGAGTCTTAACCACTGTACCACCAGGGAAGTCCCTGGATTGTTCATTCTTATCTGTGTTCTCCTCATTAAGGTAGAAGAGAGGATATACAGATTTATTTCATGAAGCTGGCATACCCCAATATCAAAATCAGGAAAAAAAAAAAAAAGCACACCAAAAAGAGAAAAAGAACGAAAAAAAAGGAGAGAAATATAAAAATAATAGGCCCCTAATGCTTTCTATCTATGGTTAAATGCGCATAATTTTGGATTGCTATTTCCCTGCAAATAAAGAGCTAAAGAAAATCAAATATGATAACTCAAATGTATGCTCCTGTTCTTTCAAAACCTGTATGTTCTGAGGCAAAAAAAAATCTTAATTAAAAATCTCTCTCGTTAATTTTATTTTTCAGACTATGTGTTTGATCAGGTTCTATCAAAATTAAGGTTTGGATTTATGCCTTATTTTGGATTCTTTCAATGTAATTATAAAAATGTATCAAACAATGAACATGGAAGGGCCCCCTTTTATTGAAACTAGCAAAAATACACACCATTTTAGATCATTTTTCAAAATCATTTTCCAACAGTTAAATAATAGAACTAATGTGTATTCATGTGTGCATGGGCCATGGGGAAAGAATAATTAGTAGTACCAGCAGAGATCCCGAGCACTGCAAACCTTCTGCTGTCCCCTGAGCCAAGTGATTCTTAGGACTCAGCCCTTTGAGCAAGTGGGTGGATTGGCCGGCTTAGAGATAGTGAGTCAGATGGGAAATAAGTATTCAGATCCCTAGGAAGGAGCACAAAGCATGTAGAACAGATGCCCACCACAGATGGAGAAATAGGGGACAGCCAGCAGCCAAAGTATTCAAAGGGCTTTCGAACTTCCAGGACACAATAAGCTAATTGAACACAACGTTAGGGAAAGAAGCAATAGACTAAAGGCATAAGACCTGTGTAACCATAGACATGTCATTTAACCTACAGAAGCCCTCACTTTCTCACCCGTTAAGTAAGGAAGTTGGAAGAGATAAAGTGTAAATCTCCTTTTAATTGTAAAATTCAATAATTCTACACAAATTACTTCTTTTTACTCATTTGTACTTAAAAACTGTCAGTGATATTGGTTAGTAGAGGAAAGTAGTGAAATACAAAAATAAAAATCATGTGTAATGCGTTTTGACTGTCATAGTCTGAGGCATTTATGACAGTGACTTCCTATTTTGTTTTAATTATGCTGTTTTTTAAATTACCAATTTCACATCAGGGTTCAACTGAAAAAGATAGAAGGTGACCCAGAGGCAGAACAGTAAAAGAAACTTAAAAAAATAAATAAGACTATGTTTGTATCATAATCTTCTCACAAAGCATTATAAAAATCTGTGAAGTATAAGCTGCTTTATCTTGAGCCACAGACCTTCAGATATTGCCCATTCTATGCTGGGAAAAAAAAATCATTCAGTTATGAGCGAGCCACTATTTCTTGAACAGTTTTGTCGTTACCACTTCATTAGCAAAAAGTGGAAATGAAGACAATTGATAAAAGGTTTTGTATGAAAAAATGTACAATGTTTTCTACTTCCCACAAGTTCAATTTAAAGATCTAGTTGCAGATCATAAAGTAAAGATAAATGTGACATTAATTTAATTAGGAGAAAATTATAGAAATCAGATCCATTTATTTGAAATTGATTTATTATTTAACCAATATTTTATTAGTCTAGCCATGTTCTATCCTAAGATTATGGAATTTGTTTAAATTCACACCAGTTAAAGGACAAAAACCAGTTATCCCACTTTCATTACGGTTTCTGTAGAATTAATTTTTCTCTGAGTCTCAATATGTTACAAATTTTTTAGAGCAAGTTAGAGTGTACCAAGTCTTGGTTTTCACTGGCCGTATCCAAACTAGGCCTACAGAATCTGGGTTCCTTATAGGGTACATTACAGTAAAAAGAATTGTCTTTTTCTCCCTACTTTTTCAGTAGAAATTTGCATATTATTACTTGAACAACTTTGACATTGTACTTTATGTTATTTAAACTTTTATCATTTGTCAGATGGCCTTCTCCTAAGCTGGCTGACTGATTCTATACTTCATTTTTATGAATGTCAGAATATCATTTTGTTAAAGGAAATCTCATTTTTATTACCTGCTTCCAACAAACGAAGTGGTTGCAAATGTGTTACGTGCAAACTTTAGGTGCTAATAAAATTCATTTTCCGCAAGAAAGGAAAGCACACATAATGAGTCATTTCTTATTTAATGGCATGAGAACATGAGTAGCATACTCGAGCAAGGGAAGAGAATGTTGTAAGGCAAATCATTTCATCATTTCCTGGAAACTCAGAGTACTCGCATTCACAACATAAGCAAAAGGGCAAGAGTTCTGAAAAGACAAATATATTTCAAACAAACAATTTTTGCCTTCTCTTTTCAGTGTCTTTATTATTTACCTAATAAGTTTGCTTTTTTCTTGATCTGTTCTGTAGTGTTCCTATAGTATTAATTTTAGAACTATAAGCAAAATGTTCCAATTTTCATGTGAAGTCTGCAAAATATCATTTCACTTTGTCACCAAATAAATGTCTACTGTGCGTATTTAAATCCAGAGAAGTTTGTGGATAAGATGTTTTTAAGGTATTTCTATTTCTTTTTTCTTTCTTTCTCTCTCTTTCTCTCTCTCTCTCTCTCTCTCTCTCTCTCTCTCTCTCTTTCTTTCTCTCT
>NC_041221.1:30809746-30819947 GCF_002837175.3 Physeter macrocephalus | reverse complement strand
CTCTCTCTCTCTCTCTCTCTCTCTCTCTCTCTCTCTTTCTTTCTTTCTTCCTTTCTTCCTTTCTTTCCCTACATCGGATCTTAGTTGTGGCATGGGGGATCTTCATTTTGGCATGCGGGTTTAGTTGCCCTGCGGCATGTGGGATCTTAGTTTCCTGACCAGGGATCTCACTGTTGTGGCCTCTCCCGTTGCAGAGCACAGGCTCCGGACACGCAGGCTCAGCGTCCATGGCTCACGGCCTAGCCGCTCCACGGCATGTGGGATCTTCCCAGACCAGGGCACGAACCAGTGCTCCCTGCATCGGCAGGCGGACTCTCAACCACTGCACCACCAGGGAAGCCCTGGAAGGCGGATTTTTAACCATTGGACCACCAGGGAAGTCCCACGATTTTTTAACGTGCCCTTTACATAGGTTTTGGGAAATCATTTCCCAGCCTTTGCTTGACCTCACTTTCAGCCCTAGGCTTCTTCCACATAAAACTGCTTTTATACATTGTGAATATTTCTTTTAATCACAGCAACAGAATTTTTTTTCAAAATACCCTTCTCTGACATTGATCCCAGAGAGAAAAAAAAAGTGTCATGGTAGATGAAGCATAAAAAGGAAAGTTCCTTTGAAAATTCTTCAAACACCAAATACATTTTAGAAGTCTCATCTAAAGGTAAAGAAGAAAATAATTAGAGATAAACGACATCATACCCTCCAGTCATCTTTCTAATTAGCAAAGTCCTTCCCCACCAGTGCTACTAAAGGAGAAAACTTCAGTACTTGTTGACATAGCAAATACACTGATGGGAGCTGACCAAAACCCATTCATGAATATCAGAATTTTTTTTAGACATCACTGGTGAACTCAAAGAGTTCACCTCATTCATGAGGGCTACTGAGCTTCTCTCCTGAAATGTTTCAACCATAGGATAAACATGCATACAAGAAGGCAAAAATAGTTACATATCCATTCACACATAGAGTTGTGTACCTGTTCTGAAAACCAAACTGAGTCTCTACTCTCTGACATGGAGGCACGTGGACCCCGCTTTGCCTAATAAGTTCATTCAAAGTAGATGTGACAATTTCCCAGCAGTGGGATTCAGCAAACAGGGTAGACAGAATCAAACAGCAAAATTCTCCACATGCAGCTGCCACAGAACTGATGGGAATCCTAACCCTAACACAATATCCAGCAGGACTGTCAGGCTCACTAGAGTCTTCCTGTTCACACAAGGGGGATCATGTCTGCAAAATATTCCTGTCAAAATTCCAGTGGAATCTCTCACAGAAATAGGAAAACTAATACTAAAATTTGAATGGAACCACATGTAACCCTGAATAGCCAAAGTAATTATGAGGAAAAAGAACAGAGGTGGACGCATCACACATCCTGATTTCAGATGTTACTACAAAGCTATAGTAATCAAAACAGTACGATACTAGCAAAAAATAGACACATAGACCAATGGAACAGAATTAAGACCCAAGAAATAATTCCCCACATATATAATTGACTAATATTTGACAAAGGAGCCAAGAATACTCTTTAATAAGTGTGTTGGGAAAATGGGTAACCACACTCAGAAAAATGAAATTGGATCCCTGTCTTACACCACTCACAAAAATTAACTTGACATGGGTTAAAGACTTTAAAATTTAAAGACTGGAACCATAAAATTCCTAGAAGCAAACAGAAAAAAAACACTCCTTGACACTGGTTTTGGCAATGATTTGGGGGGTATGACACCAAAAGAAAAAGCAACAAAAGCAAAAATAAATATCTGGGACTCCATCAAATTAAAAAGCTGCTGCACAACAAAAGAGACAATCAACAAAATGACAAAGCGATCTACAGGATGGGAGAAAATATTTGTAAACCATCTCTCAGATAAGGAATTAATATCCAAAATGTATAAGGAACTCATACAACTCAACAGCAAAAACAATCTGATTTTAAAATGGGCAGAGGAACTGAATATACATTTTTCCAAAGAAGACATATAAATGGCCAATAGGTACATGAAGAGATGTTCAACATCCCTAATCAACAGGGAGATGCAAACCAAAACCACCATGAGATATCACCTCATACCTGTTAGAATGGCTGTCATCAAAAAGACAAGAGATAACAAGTGTTGGTGAGGATGTAGAGAAAAGGGTGCATTGTTGGTGGGAATGTAAGCTGGTGCAGCCACTATGGAAAACAGTATAGAAGTTCCTCAAAAATTAAAAATAGAACCACCGTATAATCCAGTAATCCCACTTCTAGGTATATATCCAAGGAAATGAAAACCAGATATTGAAAAGATGTCTGCTCTCCTATGCTTATTACAGCATTATTCACAATAGTCAAAACATGGAAACAGATGAATGAATAAGGAAGATGCAGTATATATATTCAATGGAATATTATTCATCCAAAAGAAATGACATCCTACCATTTGTGGCATTATGCTAAGTGAAATAAGTCAGATAGAGAAAGACAGACATTGCATGATACCACTTATATGTGGAATCTAAAAAAGCCAAACTAGATATTATCATACTAAGTGAAGTATTATAATTCAGAAAGAGAAAGGCAAATATCATACAATATCACTTATATGTGGAATCTAAAATACGATATAAATGAACTTATTTACAAAACAGAAACAGAGTCACGACATGGAAAACAAACTTAAGCTTACCAAAAGGGAAAAGGGGTGGGGGAGGGATAAATTAGGAGTTTGGGATTAGCAGTTATAAACTACTATACAAAAAATAGATAAATGACAAGGTCCTACCTTATAGCAGAGGGAACTACGTTCAATACTCTGTAATAAACCATAACGGAAAAGAATATATATATATATATACACACACACACACATATAAAACTTTGTTGTATATCAGAAACTAACACAACATTGTAAATAAACTATATCTCAATTAAATTTTTTTAAAATAATTAAAAATTTAAAAAGCCAAATTCACAGAAACAGAGTAAAATGATGGCTACCAGGGGTTGCAGAGCAGGGAAATGGAGAGATGTCCAAAAACTACAAACTTCCAGTTGTAAACTGAATAAATTCCGGGGCTCTAATGCATGGTATTGTGATGATAGTTAACAATACTGTATTATATACTTGAACGTTGCTAAAAGAGTAGATCTTAGATGTTCTCACCACAAAAAAGAAATGATAATTTATGTGACATGAGAAAGGTGTTAGCTGACACTACAGTGGGGGCCATATTGTAATATACAAGGGTATTAAATCAACACATTACACCCCTTAAACTTACACAATGGTGTATGTCAAGTATACGCCAATAGAGCCAGAAAAAAATATTTCCAGCCAACCCACATGTCTTGAACATGAATTGTTTCCCCAACTTGAATTGAATTGTTCACCAACATCCATTATGCAATTTTTTAACTTTCTAGGATTGATCAGAATGGAAGCTAGCTGGCACAATTTTACCAGCCACCTCTGGAGGCTTACTGGGCTTGGATTACTTTTTAAAATGCTAAACAGCCACTTCCGGAGTGTGTATTCTTTGTCAGCGTACTACAAATGTTAATTAACTGATTCAAGAGCTAGAGTATACCGTGTGTGTCTCTGTGCGTGTGCCTCCCACGGACTATGCCAAAGAACTTCAAAATAAATCACATTCAATATAGTCATTTTCAAGGATTCAGATAAATTCCTCACTCAGCATAACTTATGGATTCTCTGGGAGGTGTCCTAGATTTGACCTGAGAAGTGTGAATTAAAGGTCTCTGAATTATTCCCGTTCCCCTCAAAATCCACCACCCCAATTGCTGTAAACAGGACGCAGGCATAATCCACAAATATTTCTTTAATCAAATTGACCTGCCTGGACTCAAAAAGAACAGAGTCTTCTCACACCCCTTTAGGCTCCAACTTCAGAACAGCCAGCAACCACACTGGAACCTGATTTGTTGTTGATAAAGTTCACTGCCATGCTCCCAGAGCTCAAAAGTCAGGTTCAGATAGGAGCTAAATTACCCCTGTGGAACTCTGAAGACAGCCCTTATCCCGGGGCTCAGACTTTCCTTTAAATAAGATTTCAGGTTTTTTTAAATACCATCAAATACTTTATGACCGTAATGCTTCAGATGTCACATATTGATATTTCCACTGTCTTATTTTTTTCTCTGCTTTTTGAAAAAAAAAAAAAAACACAAAACAGATGTTTTAAAAAATTGCGCAGGATTCTGCTAAGAAAAAACAGAAAAAAGCCATTTTTCAAAGAGAGAAAAAAAAATCTACATTTGATGGCTCTGGATGAAAGGATGCTCAAGAATCTGGAACAACCTCCCTCGAAAGCTCATTGACTTTTATTGCTGGCAGACCGTTGAATGTCGACAGGTCCTCAGTGTTTAGCTTAGTGGGACGTTTCTGATTGGCTCACAAACTACGTGACTGCTGGGAAACCTGCCAAACTTGAGTGTTTCCTGCCAGATCTAGTCGATCTCACAACTAACCTCTTCTTCGTTGGAGCTCTATTTTTCATACCTGACTATTGAGAAGGGCCGTGGTTGCAAAGGAAAGGTACTTTAGTGGCACAGTCTGAAGAAAAAGAGATTAAATTTCCCCCCATCATTTTGGTATTTAGCTGCCAAAGCAATCTGATTTCAAAATCAAAGTTCACAGTGCATGGTGTTTTAGTGTTACTGTCAACATTCAGATATGAGACAAAGGTCACTTAACGGTACTGTGTGGACCTGGAACCGCACTGCTGATTTGTGCTGCCACTAACTTCTTTCCTGCCCTGCTTGAAAAAAATGACCTTTGACCCCTACTTTAGTTCACATAATTCTCTGTGCTGCACAACAGCATTAAATAACATTAGAATCAAATTATTTGTGTATGTTTATCTCTCCCACAATAATAAAAACTCTTTAAAACCAAAGGATTCATGATTGTATCCTTAGCACTTAGCATGACAACGTGCCTGGCATGTTGTCAATACTCTTGATGGATCCAGGGGGGTTTAAACATTATGCACCTACTCCTACCCCTGCTAGACAAGTTCTCAGCCCAACAAATTTAACCAGTGACTTCATTAGTCCTAAGAATATGAAATCCAGGCTATGAAATAAATCCACTGGGAGCAGGACAGGAGTGGATTTTCTGCCCAGGACTTAAATATCAGAGCAACTGAGCAGGACAATGGCTTGGTTATTTCCAATGGTCTGTACTTAAATAGCAAGAAGAAGCCTAGGTAGACTAGAAATGGCACGAGTTTCCTGCCAGGCAGGAAAGGTACCTGGCAATTTGAGGCAAGAGGACCCATCCGAGGAGGGATGACACCGAGACCGGCTTCCCCAGATTCATCACCATGCCTTGTGTCAGCTCTGGCATTAAGATAGGATTGGGAAAATTTGAAAGCAAAGGACATAAACAACCTACTTCCAAAGCAAAACGAAGAGTGAAAAATATAGTGTAACAAGATTTCCCTGATTTAAACGGAAAGTGTAAATTACTGTGATTAACATGAGGCAATTTTCCTAACTCTGTCACTGAATACTGAATTAGCATTTAGCCATCCAATTAATCATACTACAAATATGAAATATGATTGATGACTGGCTAGATATATTGTTGATTAATAGATGATAGAAGATAGATAGATAGATAGATAGATAGATAGATAGATAGATAGATAGGTAGATAGATGGTAGATAACCTGCCATAATTCCAAATACACAGTGGGGTCAGGATCATATGGAATAGGAAAGGAAAGTTGCTTGAAATTAAGTACTTTAATGAATCACGCACAGGGGGATAAGCAATACTGAGTTGCAATCTGGCTGCCTGAATTCATATTTTGGTCTCAGGTTGCTTCCCTTTCAGTTCTTGCCTGTCAAAGGAATAAGATGAAAAGACAAAGGCTGACCCCTATTAGCCTAATTTTGATGAGCTAAAAGTCCAAAGGAGGAAAGAAATTACAACATTAAAAGGACAGAAAAAGAGGAGCATGCTTGATTAAAAGAAGCTATTTTATTCAAAGAGTAAACATATTAAAAAATGTACTGTTTGCAAAATCACTTCATTCAAAGCATTAATATGTGACTTTCATTAATGTGTTTAGGGCTGTACAGTGTAAGATAAAAGATGGGCATAAACCTTCCCTAAACCATTACAGTTGCATGGGGTAGAGGGTTATCAGATAAAATACAGAACACTCAGTTAATTTTGAATTTCACATAAATAATGAATTTTTTAGGATAAGTCTATCATAAATATTTTATGGAGTATGCCTATACTAAGACAGTATCTGTTATTTATTAAAATTCAAATTTAACTGGCCATCTCATGCTTTCATTTGCTAAGTCCAGCAACTCTACCTGAGTGTCAAGATACTTCTGAATTTCTAAACACAACAAAAGTCTCATTTAGCTTGTCATAAAATTACAGTCGAATGCTCAAATTCTGACAGATATTCAGAGACTATTACAGCTTCCTGCCGCTTGTAGCAAAAACTGAACTATAAACACTGCCTCTATTTTAAATTCATAGCAAAACAGAACATTAGGAAAAACAATGAGAATTCTTCTCTTCTTCCAGTACCTGAAATCCTGGCCATGCTATTTCCCTTGCTTTTTATAGCAAATCAGCTATTGCCAGGTATAAAGTTGTCTCATAAAGTTCTATGGTGACGAATACAGTGAGGTAAGTGAGGCTCTCACCAGAGCACAAAATTTAAGGGAAGGTACCCCCCCAAAAAAAAATCAGTAATCAAACTAAATAACATTTTATTGCAATATTTTTTTAAATAAAAATTAATGCAAAAAAATTAATGATGAATAAAATATCAAAAATTTAAATGAAGATGGGATCTGACACTGCATTTTCATAATTTGTACCTACTTGCCTCCCCCTAATTCCAGCCCTAGTTTTTAACCTTCATGACCCTGATCAACACCCATGTTCACCTTAAAGATTTTCCTGCCTGCTCTGTTGGTAGTGATAGCTCTCTCCTCAGCTCCTGTGATCCAGCTACATGTGTTGTTATCTTTGTAGCCTGGACTGAGAGTCCCTGAAACCAGCCCAGGCTACCCTTACATCACCATGCAGTACAATGCGCTGCAGTGCTATACCTAAAGGGATACCATTTCTGTTGTAGATATCATTGTTGAGGGAAGTTTTCTGTTTTCTAATTTGTGTTCAAATGCTCTATGGACAAGCAGTGACTCCATGACTTTTAAGATTAGTCTTAAACTGTAAGGTAAACATCTTACCTCTCGTAGCCAGAAAGTGCTGTCTTTCAAGATGGAAATATGGGATGCTTGCGTGCTCTCATTTTAGGTAGATAATCCTCTTTCTGCATGGTGGTATGGACCGTATAAATAACTGATACGGTCCATAATCAGTGGGAAAAATGACAACCTTCCATGACCTTTAAAAATTTTTGGCAACATATTTTAAAATTTCTGTTGGTCATAAATGTACATGAAAATGAAAAATAATAAAACTGATATTTATTTAATGCACTCTAACTGGAAACATGGAGAATTAAAATGTTTTATTTCTTTACAACCAAAACAAAAATTTCTCAAGGGCAGTTTGAACCTCCTTTGCTTTTCCTCATCATGCAGTTCACAATATGGCATGATCATCGTTTCTATGCCTTGGTGAATTGTCATACCCCTTTCTAAGTTTGGATTAGCTTTCAACATTTTTTCCTTTACGTTTTTATGTTGTGAGATATCGCCAAAAGTTCCTCTAATGTGAAGGTTTTCGCCAGTGTCACTTCCTCTGAGACATCTTCATCCTTTTCGTCACGGCCTCTTTCCTCATCCATGTCGGTAAGTTCTCCATCACCAAGTTCCTCTGGCTGCACATCTAGAGCCTCTCAAATGGTGGGAGCATCAAGGTTTCCATGGTCAGCTAGTCCTTCTATATCTCCACTTGCTTTCATGCAAATTTCACTCTCAGTGTCATCACTTTTTGTTTCTCCCCTGGGTGTTCATCTATGTTGGTCAATTTCCTCTTCCTCCTATCTGCTTTTGTAAAATGTCACGTAGGTTTATCACTGGAGGAGGAAACACAATTACATACTTTGCTCTTGGTATGTGAACCAAATAACTGATGCACTGTAGCCAATTGCCAACAGGCTTTAAAAGTGATATGATTGGCCACTAATCATGATTCCCATCTGTTATCTACTAGTGATCTGTGGATTAGAGAGTTAGCAGTAAGTTTATACTTTATGCAATCACACACAGTTAATGTACCATAGTAACTGAAATTTGAACTATATTGTACTATTCAACTAGATTATGGTAACTGAAATTTATGCATATTGGAGCTATGCCAAGTAAGGACTGCCCGTCTTCTAATCTCTCTTAATACTCCCTCTAGAGCTGAAGCAGAATTCGCTGAATATAAACCAAGTTACATAATGGAATTACAAGATTTTTCTCCTATTTTTCTCCTATTCTCATTCAAAGTATATTTTATACAAAGTATATTTTCTTAGTTTCTCAGGTTCTAATAAACCTGTCCATGCTAACGTAGTCATAGAGAAGGATAAAGGGGATGCCTAGGGCCCATTCTCCTTTCTAGATAAAGCATGTAGATTGTTGTCTAACGTTTCAGCAATGTTGCTGAGGTCAACTCCATCCCAATCTCCTTATGGCATGCCCCCCTATATGCGTCAGAACCTGGAGGATTTCACAGTCTCCCCGGAAGTGAGGAGTCTGCACATGAACCAATATGCACTAGCAGATACTACCACAGAGACTTGGAAGATGGATCCAGCACTACGAGCCTTAGGCTCACCTGTGGTCCTCTGCAGCAGTAGCAGCAGGTCCTCTGTAGCAGTAGCAGCACAACATAAAAACGTAAAGGAAAAAATGTTGAAAGCTAATCCAAACTTAGAAAGGGGTATGACAATTCACCAAGGCATAGAAACGATGATCATGCCATATTGTGAACTGCATGATGAGGAAAAGCAAAGGAGGTTCAAACTGCCCTTGAGAAATTTTTGTTTTGGTTGTAAAGAAATAAAACATTTTAATTCTCCATGTTTCCAGTTAGAGTGCATTAAATAAATATCAGTTTTATTATTTTTCATTTTCATGTACATTTATGACCAACAGAAATTTTAAAATATGTTGCCAAAAATTTTTAAAGGTCATGGAAGGTTGTCATTTTTCCCACTGATTATGGACCGTATCAGTTATTTATACGGTCCATACCACCATGCAGAAAGAGGATTATCTACCTAAAATGAGAGCACGCAAACATCCCATATTTCCATCTTGAAAGACAGCACTTTCTGGCTACGAGAGGTAAGGTTCAGTCTTTAATTTCATGAGAGCCATGAAGCAATCACAGCCTCAGAAGTGGGTTTCTACTGGAAGAGGCTCATGTCCTGGTGTAACATACAAGTATGGTTATCTGGCACTCTTGCAAATTACATAAGCAGTCCTACACCCTCTAATAAATCCCTGTCTGCTTTAACTAGCTAGAATGGAAATTGTTAGTTGCATCAAGCACCCTGAGAGATACAGGTGTTAATTTGCAGCCTAGCTCAGATGATGCTACTTTCTTTCCTGGGTAAATTTTCTAGAGATAAAAACAATTTAAGTGAAAGAGAAATTATCTCTGACAGCAAATCAAGATAGTTCTACCTAAATCCAGTGAACTCTATGTATTCTATTTTCATTTCATCAAACTTCTTAAAATTATATCAATGAGACAGAAAATTCAGACGTCTTTAAGTTCAAATGTGTTTTGAGATTCCCACTTGATTAAAAGCTGGCTTCCTAAACACCTAGATTTCCAGTTCTTTATACTGGCCCATGACGATCCTCTCTTAAAACTAGAACCCATACCTTCTATTAATGGCATGCCTTTCAAAGCAAGCAACAAGGAACAAAGGATGGTGTTGAAAGAGAAAAAAAGGTTGTAGGAAAAACAGTAAGAAACTGCCCACTTTATCCCTTCAAAAGAGATAGACTGGCAGTTAGTTCCACAAGAGAAGAAAGTAAATATATACATTTTTTTTAATGTCATGGAGATGTTTATCTCCAGTAAAAGCCTAGGTTCATATTTAGTCTAAAATATTGAAAGTGCCATATTCTTTACTGTTCTCCCTCTTGCCATGATACTTAACATTTACGATTAGACTTTGCCAAATGAAAGACCTACATTTTTATTTATTTATTTATTTATTTATTTTTTTTTTGTGGTA
>NC_041221.1:30801482-30809104 GCF_002837175.3 Physeter macrocephalus | reverse complement strand
CTCCCTCTGTTGTGGCCTCTCCCGTTGCGGAGCACAGGCTCCGGACGCGCAGGCTCAGCGGCCATGGCTCACGGGCCCAGCCGCTCCGCGGCATGTGGGCGCGAACCCGGTTCCCCTGCATCGGCAGGCGGACGCGCAACCACTGCGCCACCAGGGAAGCCCCTAAAGACCTACATTTTTATCCAAGTTCTGGTACCAAATACCTTTGTGAGTTTAGGTCAGTCATTGAACCCTGAGTCGCAATTTACCAATCTATAAAATGAGAACTGTGGTCTAAATGGTCTCTAAGATTTCTTCCTGTGCTAGCCTGGTTAGTTTTTACAATTATGAATGTAAATTTACACTAAATGTTTGTTGAATTAATAAATAAGACAATTATTATGAGGTCTGTGAATATTTCCACACCCAATGGAAAAGGAGAATACATCTGAAAAAAATTATTGCAAACTAAAAAATTAATAAGAGACTATCTTCTCAGTGTTCTCACTAAGATACAAGAACAGATGTGTTATGTAAAACTGGAGTGGTAATTCATAGAAGAAAATATGTTGATATGAATGCAAAGATGAAAAGGAGGCAGGCTGAAGAAACGAAAAATGCAATAACGAAACGTAAGTCTACTTTCATGGCAATAAAGTATAGAAATGAAATGTACTCTATCACATGATTTTGCATTTTCTGATTACAAACGAGGTTGATTATTTTCCTTCTCACTGGACATTTCTTTACAGTTTAGCAAAGATTAATATTATATTTACTCAAATAAGTTTAAATTGATTACCTGCCATATGCCAGTCACTGAATAAAGAACTCTCCATCATTGTCTCATTGAATCACAACCATATGAATTCAGTCGGGTTCCCCCCCCGCTATTTTACAAATCAGGAAATAAGAGCTGAGGGCAGTTAAGTAACTGTACCAGTGTCACTAAGCAGGTGTACTACATAGAGCAGTGCTCAGTGCTGAAAAATGGACTCAACAGCTCTTTGGTGCATATAATATGAAAGCTCCCACTTTATAATTTCTCATGATTCTGTGAGATGACTGGTGAGTTCTCCTTCTCCCTGTGATCAGTACTGGGGCTGCACTTGTCTGAGGTCTTGAATGATCTTGACTTGTCCAGCTCCTTCACATGCTGGAAAATTGCCTGACTGTTGCCCAGGAGGTCAGCCAGAACTGTCAATCAGAGGGCCTTAGTTCTCCATGTGGCATGGGTTTCTCACAGTAAGGTATCTGGGTTCCAAGAAGCAGGAAGTAAAAGGTTATGAACCTCTTGCATCCTGAGCTAGAACTTCTCTTCTGCTGCATCCTAATAGTCAAAGCCAATCAAAATGAGCACAGAAATCAAAGAGAGGGCAAATAAGCCCTACCTCTTGATATGAAGAGTGACCAATGTGTACCACGAATGAAGAAATTATTGGTGGCCATCTTTATAGAAACCACCACACAATAATTCATAATAATATATGAACAAGAAATAAACATAAGTTATTTCAAACTAAAAACTTCTTCACAGCAAAAGAAACAATCGGGAAAATGAAAAGGCAACATACAGAATAGGACAAAATATTTGTAAACTGTATATCTGATAAGGGGTTAATATCCAAAATATATAAGGGACTCAATAGCAAAAAAAAAAATGAATCTGATTTTTAAATGAGCAGAGGAACTGCATAGACATTTTCCCAAAGAAGACATACAAAGAACCAACAGGTACATGAAAAGATGGTCAACATCACTAATCATCAGGGAAATGCAAATCAAAACCAAAATGAGACACCTCCTCACACCTCTCAGAATAGCTATTATCAAAAAGATAACAGGCAAGTGTTGGTGAAGCTGTGGAGAAAAGGAAGCTACTCTTGGTGGGAATGTAAATTGGTGCAGCCACTATGGAGAACACTATGAAGATTCCTCAAAAAATTAAAAACAGAACTAGACAATGAACCAGCAATCCCACTTTTGGATATATATGTGAAGGAAATAAAATCACTATCTCAAAGAAATACTGGCACCTACATGTTCGTGGAAGCATGGTTCACAAAAGCCAAGACACGGAAAATACCTCAGTGTCCAACAGCAGATGAAAGAATAAAAAAGATAAGGTATACAGACAATGGAATATTATTCAGCCATAAAAAAGAAGAAAATTCTGCCTTTTGCAACAGCACGAATGGACCTTGAAGGCATTATGCTAAGTGAAACAAATCAGACAAAGATAAATATTGTATGCTATCACTTATAGGTGGAATCTAAAAAAGCTGAACTCATAGAAATAGAATGGTGAAGCAGAAGTAGAAGAGTGGTTGCCAAGGGCTGGGGAGTGGGGGAAATGGGGAGATGTTGGTCAAAGGGTATAAATATCCAACTGTAAGGTGTATAAGTTCTGGGGCTCTAGAGTACACCATGGTGACTATAATTAACAATACTGTATTACATACTTGAAAGTTGTTAAGAGAGTAGATCTCTATCACAGCAACAGTAAGAAAAAGAAAGGTAAATACAAATATGTGAGGGGATGGAGCAGTGTTAACTAACCCTATTGTAATAATCATTTCACAGTGTATATGTGTATAAAATCATGTTGTGTACCTTAAACTTACATAGGTTATATGTCAGTAATATCTCAATAAAACTGGGGCGGCTGCAGAAACATTGAAGGGCTTCATGGAGATTCACCTTAACCAAGCTGTGCTTTTAGAAGGTAACTGGAGTATGGTTTGGAAGAATAGAATTTAAAGTACTGCCTCAGACTGTTTGGCTTGCTATAACAGAATACCATAGACTGGGAGGTTTCTAAACAAGTTTATTTCTCACAGTTCTGGAGGTTGGGAAGTCCAAGATCAAGGCTCTGGCAGATTGGTGTCTAGTGAGGGGCCACTTCCTGGTTCATAGATGGTGCCTTTATCACTGAGCCCTCACACGGTGGAAGGGGCAAGGGAGCTCTCAGAGGCTTCTTTTATTGGGCTGGTCAAAAAGTTCATTTGGGTTTTTCCATAACATCTTACAGAAAAACCCGAACAAACGTTTTGGCTAACCCAATACAAGGGTATGAATCCCATTCATGAGGGCTCCACCCTCATGACCTAATCACCTCCCAAAGGTCCCACCTCCTAATAATACCTTGGGGATTAGGTTTCAACATATTAATTTGAAATAAACACAAACATTTAGTCTATAGCAGATACCTGGACCAGTTAGAAGTTTATTACAGTCATTTAGTATGAAATGTCAAA
Source organism: Physeter macrocephalus (assembly GCF_002837175.3). Taxonomy (NCBI): domain Eukaryota; kingdom Metazoa; phylum Chordata; class Mammalia; order Artiodactyla; family Physeteridae; genus Physeter; species Physeter macrocephalus. Next base: position 30,805,868 of record NC_041221.1, on the reverse strand, counting down.
GGGGCAAGGGAGCTCTCAGAGGCTTCTTTTATTGGGCTGGTCAAAAAGTTCATTTGGGTTTTTCCATAACATCTTACAGAAAAACCCGAACAAACGTTTTGGCTAACCCAATACAAGGGTATGAATCCCATTCATGAGGGCTCTACCCTCATGACCTAATCACCTCCCAAAGGTCCCACCTCCTAATAATATCTTGGGGATTAGGTTTCAACATATTAATTTGAAATAAACACAAACATTTAGTCTGTAGCAGATACCTGGACCAGTTAGAAGTTAATTACAGTCATTTAGTATGAAATGTCAAAGAAAAGATTGGAAATTCACATCTGGTGACCATGTAAGAGACTATGGTTATATAAGTTTGAGGACAAGAATAGACAGTCCCAGTTTCCTAGCTACTGGTTCCTAGAAACTACATTTTGGCATTATCTCCTGGGCTCTAGTCAATAAAGTTTGCCACATATTTATTTGGTTTATTTGCTTGGGATTTATTGGTACAGGCAGTGTGTGTGTGTGTGTGTGTGTGTGTGTGTGTGTGTGTGTGTGTTCACACACACACACAAACACATGCACATATGCAGTTTATCTTGACTAATGCAAGAAAATAAATTAATCAGAAACAAAAATCATAAAAATTATTGACTCAGGACTTGCCAACTTACTAGTTTAATATGCCAGAACTCTCAGCACAGTAACAACTGAATTGTCCATGGCAAGGAGAATGTATTTTCTTTCACAGTAAAAATTGCCACGTAGGGACTTCCATGGTGGCGCAGTGGTTAAGAACCCGCCTGCCAATGCAGGGGACACAGGTTCAATCTCTCGTTCGGGAAGATCCCACAGGCCGCGTAGCAACTAAGCCCGTGCGCCACAACTACTGAGCCTGAATGCCACAACTACTGAAGCCTGTGAGCCTACAGCCTGTGCTCCACAACAAGCGCAGCCACCACAATGAGAAACCCACGCACCACAAAGAAGAGTAGCCCCCGCTCTCCAGAACTAGAGAAAGCCCCACGTAGCAACGAAGACCCAACGCAGCCAAAAATATAAATAAATACATACATATATACATAAATAAATTTAAAAAAATTTTTTAAAAATTGCCATCTAACGAATTCTTTTTCTATTGCTGTCATTTGACATTTACTTATACTCTATTTTTTTTTTTGCGGCACGCGGGCCTCTCACTGTTGTGGCCTCTCCCGTTGCGGAGCACAGGCTCCGGACGCGCAGGCTCAGCGGCCATGGCTCACGGGCCCAGCCGCTCCGCGGCATGTGGGATCCTCCCAGACCGGGGCGCGAACCCGTGTCCCCTGCATCGGCAGGCGGACTCTCAACCACTGCGCCACCAGGGAAGCCCTTACTTATACTCTAAAGGATTACTGCACAGCAAAAAAAGCACATAGTTATTATGACTATATAAAAATTAACTTTTTATATCCCCCAAATCACAAATTCCCACAGATCAAAGCTCCCACTACTTAATAAACAAGTAGGGGCTTCCCTGGTGGCGCAGTGGTTGAGAGTCCGCCTGCCGATGCAGGGGACGCGGGTTCGTGCCCCGGTCCGGGAAGATCCCACATGCCGCGGAGCGGCTGTGCCCGTGAGCCGTGGCCGCTGAGCCCGCACGTCCGGAGCCTGTGCTCCACAACGGGAGAGGCCACAACAGTGAGAGGCCCGCGTACCGCAAAAAAAAAAGTCACATGACATAATCCCCTGCATATAGAAATCTATTGATTTACATTTTAATGAAAACTGAGAATTACTTAGGAAAAGTAGACCTTTAAAATCATATGAAAAGAAATTCACTTGAGCACACCATTCTGGAGTTCTGAAAACTTTTCGTCTTTTAAACCTACATCCTCAGAAATTCTTCAGAGACATAAAATTTGTAGACATACTTCATTCTTCCTATCCCTACCCCTTATCTCTCTTTTTTTATCCTCATATACAGCATTTGTCAAGCCCAGATAGGATGAAAGTAATATAAACAGGCAGCTATGGACAGATTTTGTTACAAAAATAGAAACTAAAGGCCTGGAGCTGTATCCAAATCTCATTTGCTCGGCAGCAATGTAGATGTTCAGACAGGACAAACTTTCACTGGAAGGTATGGCTATAAATAAAAATGTTCCCAAAGAGAAGGCAACAAAATGGCATCACTTTCTATCTTAGCCCATCTTTGAGATGGATTCTTTCCTCTTCTCTGTTAATCAGACTTAAGTTGGGTTCCCTAACCTTTAGATGAGAGACATTTATTAGAGTCCTAGTTATAACCTGGAGCAAAACCCCTCACTATTAACATGAACTGACGCATTTTATAAGTAAGTAGTCAGAGGAACTTAAAGGCAGTTCAGCTAGTAGTTGGTATGAAGAAGGACTTGGAGATCATAAAGGCACCTTCCACTGGCTCAGGGCCCATCTCTGTCCCCTCCAGCTCACACTTAAGACAGGTGCCCTGTTCTGTGTTTTAGCACCAGTGCAGTCTCCCCCATGGCAGCAAACACTGAAACCCATTTTTACTGGAATAAAAACTAGTTCAGATAACTGATCTGTCAAGCAATTCTTAGGGGCATCCTTGGCTGAAGGAAATTATGAATCATAAAAAATGAATAACTATATCACTCTTCAAGGGCAAAAAAACCACATTCTTTTCAACCAGCAATGTATGTGATCCATATATTTTAAGAACTGGAAAGCTGAAAAACAATGAGTGTTGACAGAAGAAAGGAGAAGTAGTATCCGAGGTTGATGGCAGATTAAGGCAGCAGAGTCAGAGAATGTAAGCAAAAATTCACCTTATCTAAACAGCATTTTGAACTAACCTAGTGGAGATGAGGAAGTTGATTGAGAAATAGAGACCCTGCTTCTGCTTGCAGCCTGGAGACTCTGTAAGTGATCTGAACAAAGCCTCCTCACCTGAAAGTGCCTTCCCAGACTTTCAGAAGGTACATTTCCCTGTTTATGAGCATTAAAATTCCATATTCTTTTTTAAAATACAGAGCTTGTATACAAATACAGGTACTTCTTTATTTCAGAAATATAAAATTTTATATTAAATGTAATGTTTCAAACTATATACACTACACTCAGATAGTATGCTTTGCCCTTGTTTGAACTTTTCTAAAATCTAATAGTCAATGGGAGTGTCCTTCCACGTGTTTACAGGTGTTCATTTAATTAGGCGCTATGACATTGCGTGTGACCAAGCAATGTAGATTGAATGGAAATTGTCAACTGTAGATTCTGGTAGAAGACCCAGAGCCACAGTCACTTGTTTCCCTGCCACACTGCTAACAGAATTCCCATCTCTCCAAAAAACAAATCTGATGCTAGCACATACCCACTTTTCACACTTCCCTCTCCTTGTTGCCTTCAAATTGAATTCCAAATCTGATGCACCGTATACAGCCCTTCACAGTTGACCCCAAATTGAAATTTTGATCTCACCTCCCATAATCCACATATTCTCGCAAAATCTGGGCCTCAGCTAAAATGACCCTCCCTTTCCATTTATAACTTCATCTGTATATTTTATTATCTCTACCAGGAAAATGGCCTTCTTTGCTCCTTGTGGCAAAATGCATGCTCCTTCTTCATGTGCTTGCTCAAAGTTCCTGTCTTTTGTGTGACCTCCACACTCCTCTAAGCAAAAATAGTTACCCTGCCCTCTTTGCCCACAACCTCTGTCTACAGCACAGTTACAGAGTGAAACTGGCCTCCACATATCCTGACATTCACCGTTTAGGATCTTCCCATGTATTATGTACAAAGGACTGCGATAGATACAAAAGGAATACCAGGATGAGAAAGACACGATCCCTATCCTGAAGATGCTAAAATGTGTGTACATAAATAGCGCTTCATTCCAGACATAATAAGGATCCCCAACAATTTAATCAACAATTATTGGAATTCAAAGGTGAATATAATTACATCTCATTTCGGAGAGCAGAAAAATCTTGCAAGAAGAATTTGAATTTGAGGGTGAGCCATGAAACTTAAGTAAAACTACTTGAAGAAAGTTGTGTTAAGGGAGTGGAGGAAGTGTGTTTGGGAAAAGTGGAGTCCTCTCATTGGCCTGGAGCATGGAAATTTGGGGAGAGAGGGCAGCAAACTTTGAATGAGGTCTTCCTTTCAGACAATGGTCATGCATTCCTGACTGAGAAATGTATGTCTCATTTCCATAGCAACATGAAACCTTTAAAGACTTTGGAGCAAGGAAATGACAGAACCAGAGCTGCCCTAAATTTGCTAAAAAGTCCCTATGAAATTTTCAGGGATCAACAAATCATCTATGCCTACTCTAAAAAGCAGAAGATGGGCTTCCCTGGTGGCGCAGTGGTTGAGAGTCCGCCTGCCGATGCAGGGGACACGGGTTCGTGC
>NC_041221.1:30758802-30801348 GCF_002837175.3 Physeter macrocephalus | reverse complement strand
CGGGAAGATCCCACGTGCCGCGGAGCGGCTGGGCCGCTGAGCCATGGCCGCTGAGCCTGCGCGTCCGGAGCCTGTGCTCCGCAACGGAGAGGCCACAACAGTGAGAGGCCTGCATACCGCAAAAAAAAAAAAAATTTTAAAAAAAAAATGAATAAATAAAAAGCAGAAGAAATAATATGAGCCCCGATTGTTATTGATTGGTTCAAATTAGCTTGTAGCCAACAAGAATGACTGTCCCCAAATGATTTGAGAAGATTCAGCCAAAAGAATATTAAGAAAAAGATTTAACTGTCTTAAATTGTACCACTTGGCCATTAGAAGATAAGTAACATAACATATGTGCATGTTTGAAGTAGGATAAACAGAGAAAGAGGCTGTTGCTATACTATAACAAAAACTGTATTTTGAGTCGGCGTGATTAAAAAGTTGTTTAACCTGGTGGCGCAGTGGTTGCGCATGCGGCTGGGCCCGTGAGCCGTGGCCGCTGAGCCTGCGCGTCCGGAGCCTGTGCTCCGCAACGGGAGAGGCCACAACAGTGAGAGGCCCGCGTACCACAAAAAAAAAAAAAAAAAAATGTTGTTTAAGTGAAAATAAATTAATCAAACCAATTAATATCAAGTAAGTGAAACAACAGGTACTATGAAATTTTTGTTATTCAGGGTTTCTTTGTTTTCAACTGGAAATGAGGGTTAGAGAGTCTCTTCAAGCTTATGGTATTGGAAATATAGCCAAACCCAAAGTAAATTTACCTCCTAATTCCTGCTTTAACCATTACATAATTAACACTTATATTCAAAATAATGGTTCCAAGTAATATTTTAATATATTTATATTATGCAGAGGTTAATATGGTAGTTTATTATAATATATTTAAAAGAATAATCCCCTTCCCAAAAGGGCAAAGTAATGATTTTTGAACCTAATGGGAAAAAAATCATTAGCTAGGAAATAAAGATTAGGCAGATAGACTTATCAAAAAAGAAATAGAATCCTGAAACAGTAACCAGGAATCACTTCAAATTTGCAAGTCTTAAACTGATGATCTTACTGATACCCAATAAGATACATTTAGCCGCAGGGTTGTGAAAAGTAATATATTTTGCCATTCAATTAGTTACACTTCAAGCTTCAGCCAACCTATTTTTTTGGGGGGGGGGTACGCGGGCCTCTCACTGTTGTGGCCTCTCCAGTTGCGGAGCACAGGCTCCAGACGCGCAGGCTCAGCGGCCATGGCTCACGGGCCCAGCCGCCCCGCGGCATGTGGGATCCTCCCGGACCGGGGCACGAACCCGTGTCCCCTGCATCGGCAGGCGGGCTCTCAACCACTGCGCCACCAGGGAAGCCCCAGCCAACCTATTTTTAACAGTAACCACTGCTGCTTATGTTTATGATAAATCTAAAAATAAACCTAGTGCTATGTCAGCTCTTTTGAGTTGTAAATATTGGTTTCTCCTATCTACAAAGGAAAAATGGTTTTATTAAATCATTAGTGGTAAAGATGATGAAGTTAAAATTCTACTCATTTCCCCCCCAATTCTAGGAACTCATGTTGATCTTAATCATGGATTAAACTAGAAAATTGTAAAATACCACTAATTTTTTTATCACTTCATCCACAGTGGAATTTCTCTGGTTAGGAAGAGAAAAGTAACCATTAAGGAAGGAACATGCATCTCCTAAAGGCAAGAGTTACCAGCCACCAAATGCACAAATGCCATTAACTCAGGAAAGAGTTTGTGGAAAGTATCTAAGGATGTACATGTTTCCACGTAGACAAATAAAAACCATACGAATGGGCACTAAACCACATACTCCAAAATTTAAAGAAGTCACGCACAACTGAAATGGCCAAAATTATAAACTTTAACAGTGTTTCTGTAAGCAGTCTTTGGAGAACAATGCTTGCAACCTTAGTTGGATCTATCACGCCAGGATCCTAATCAAAACACCCCCTTAAAAGGTTGTTTAACCTGAAATTGTGTAGACACAGTAAGATGATTGAGAACTAAGTGCAAAGTTTTGAGTGTATTATGTACACATCATTTAAGATATGCTGCTATTTTTAATTGTAAATAGTATGTAAGAATAATTACAGAGTGGTTCTGGTGTTAATGTCTTCCTGAGAAAAGCCAAAAGTCATGGTCTTCATCTAGAAAGAGAACATCATCTCAGTGTGAACCTCTCCAAGAGATGGGCCCGCCTGCTTTCTGCCTCTTGTTGTCTATTTCTACATCCTTTGCTCATTCACACCAAACTAATCACCTCCTTGTATTAAACCAATATACTGACTGCATGCTGCTTTATTTGTCTGAATTTGCTCAAAGTCCAATTCTTAAAGTATATGCTTTCTGCCTCAACCATCAATAGCTCTTGCTTTCTATTTCTGTTTCTTCTGATACTGCCTTTTTCTGTTTTTAATTACAACAATTAGGAAATCTGTACAAAGCTGGAACACCAAGAGGCATGACACTCCTGAGAAACTCCCTTGGAAGGCAAATGTGTTTTACTAATGCCTTCTGCTATGACTATCAATGGAGGAATTCTGGGTTTTTTTCTTTTCATAACTTCAAAATCCTGAAAAAAAAAACCTTTCAAGGGTAATCTAAAAATATCTTTCCAATGGGCAAAAAAACTTTTCTTCTCTCATTGTGTCCTGTCTCAATTCACAGAAGTGGCTGAAGTAAAACCTATTCCTTGGGATGCTGTTTCAAACTTTTAAATCCACTATGTACATATTACATATTAATACTGTTTCTTTGGGATTTTTTAAAAGTATAAGAACCGTACTTGTTAGAAAATATCGCGATATGTTTTACACAGATTATCAATATATATTTATTGAACAACTATTATACAATGAACAACAATAATGTAAAAGTCACTGGGAGGTTATACAAAGGAATACAAGAAAAGATCTGAGCCCTTATGAAGTTGATAATCTGTTTATAAACATAGGAAACAAATTCACTAAAAGGTAAACAACAAAAATGTCAAATGAGGGGTATAGAGTCTTAAATCTACCTGGCACTTTATGAAGTACTCTCATATCCATTACCATATTTAATTCTCATGTGTTAACCTCATGGTACAGGAAATTCCATATTAAAAAAGAAAACATTAGGGTTCAGAGAGGTGAAATTATTTGCTCAAAAATATAGCTAGTAAACACCAAAGTAAGAATTATTTTGTAAGTTATTTCTTTGCTGAATACAGAGTATTTCCTACTACATCACTCATCAGTTAAAATGTAGTCAAGAAAATAGAGATGATGCAAGAAACTTCACAGAAGAAATTTGACTTGAGAAAATTAATTACAATTATTAATTGCAAATGCTTATAGGCAAAACCACGTTGCAGGGAAAGGTGAGGTATACCAAAAGTTAACAATGGCCACTATTCTCTTTAGGTCTGGAAGGACATTGAGATGCTATGATGATATTACCACAGCCCATTGGCTCAGTTGCCTAGTGAGAACTAACCCTATGTGAGAGATGCCTGGTAGGTCTAAGACCATGAAGGATGGGCTTCCTAGAGGAAGCTAAAACCCCAAAGAAGTCATAATCTGACGCCTGTGGGAGAGAATACAGAAGGAATAAAAAGAAAGTAAGACACTGGAACTGAAGAAAAAGCACTCAGTAAGTTTACTTCCAGGCAGTGAACCTGATACAACAGACGTAACATTCTAGGGGTTGAGTCTTAAGAAAAATAGTAATCCCTTTTAATAATTTTGAAAAAAAATAATTTGTATCCATATTAAGAAAGTGAAATATCCATGTGCTATGGATTGGATGATGGTGTCTGGGATAATTGATTAGGCATTGTGTCAACTCTGGGTTGGCCACAGTGGTCTTTCCAAGAAGAGGTCTTTGCCATATACTTGAGATTATGGCTATGATGTCCCATTTGTCTTCTCTGTGAATGTGATATGCCAGATTCAGCATTATGGTGCTTCAGTAGCTCTTGGAACAGCAGTAAGTTCTTCTCCAGTGTCAGCAATCCAGACAAGCTTATTAGGATTTGTAACTGACTTCCTATTTTCTCTCAATTTCTAATCTCCCTCCAGTGCCTCCAAATGACCTAACATGGAGGGAAGCCATTTGCCAAGGGAGACTGGCAAACATACTGGTAAATGTCAGCTCTCTGAGATACAGAAAATAATAGAGAAAGAGTAGAACATGGGTCTTAGTGTGAATGCTTGAATATGGGCCTGAGAGCGAATGCTTGAATAAGATGCTATTCAAGATGTTATTCATACATCAGAGTTCATCTTTACCATAAAATTATGCTGATTTTTTTTAGCACCAAATGACCTTTTCTTCCTCTAAACTCCAATTGCCCTGATTTTTTTCATTTCCAACAAAACTGAGTGAGGCAATAACTCACCACCAAAAAAATCAGAATAATTTTATGATAAAGAGGAACTTTGATGTAGGTCGTGAATAGCATCTTATAAACATGGAAAGAAGAGGGGAAGATACAATAGGAGAGTAAGGGAGAATAATAAAAGTTACAGAGTTCAAGAAAAAATATCTAAAAAAAAAATGATGTAAGCAGTTGGCAGAGATATCGGGAGCTAGTGGGAAAGGAGATTGAGAATACATCGGGGAGAGGCTCAAAGTGTAGACCAAGGTGCACTGTTAAACACATTCAGTGTGCAAGAGCAGTAGCAGGAACTCTGGCAATCTAGAAGGGGAATGAGACAATGGAAGTGGTGCGAAGCCCAGGCGAATGTGTCAGATAAAGCAAAATTTTGATTGCTAGTCAATTTGACTACTCATATCTCCTGAATCTATCCACTTGTCCCCATAGCCAGGACCTTAATCCAAACCACCATCATTTATCACAGGGCTGCATTCTGTTTGTAAGTAGCCTTCCCACAGCTCATTTTATATGCCACCTACATCCTAGTCCACATAGTAGCCAACATGATCTTGTAAATTTTTAACTGAATCTGGTCATCCCTCTGCTTAGAACCTTTTAATTGTGCCCTATTGCATTTAAGACCAGAATTTTTAACATGCCACATTTCTCATGAAGTGATCCTGCTTCCCTCTCCACCTCTTCCTATATTATACTTTCTCTTGTTCCCTCTGCTTTAGTTACACTGGTGTTCCCTTCTTTCCTCAACTATGCATGTTACTCAAGGCTACTGTTCACTTCACCAGAAACAATTTCCTTCTTCCCATTCTTCAACTCAATGGAGGAAATTAATTCTTTCAACTTCAGGTCAAAAGTTATTTCTTCAGGAAAGACATACCCAATTATCTAGACTAAACAAATTCTCTCAGTTATATACTTTTATACTAGTTTCAAAATGTTATCACACTTGGAATTGAGTAATGTATGAAGAGAGATAACAGAAAAGGAGGAGTCAAAAATAACCCACGTTTCTGACTGGCATAGTGATTGAGTTATAGGAAGGACACATAGGGAAGAAGAAATTTATTTGGTGAGGAAGACAAGCAATTGAGATTTGGACATGTAGAGATTAAGGTGCCTTTATGACAAGCAGATGAGATAATTAGATAAGAGTTTTGATGTTCTGTTCTAGGTCACATCAAAGAAATCAAACCAGGTCCAAACATGCTGCCCTGAGATTTGGAGGTACCATCCTTTACTGATTGGTTCAAGATGGCAGAGTAGAAAGACGTGCACTCACTCCCTCTCGCAAGAGCACCAGAATCACAACTAACTGCTGAACAATCATCAAGAGGAAGACACTGGAACTCATCAAAAAAGATACCCCACAGCCAAAGACAAAGGAGAAGCCACAATGAAACAGTAGAGGGGCGCAATCACAGTAAAATCAAATGTCATAACTGCTGGGTGGGTTACCCACAGACTGGAGAACACTTATACCACAGAAGTCCACCCACTGGACTGAAGGTTCTGAGCCCCACGTCAGGCTTCCCAACCTGGGGGTTTGGCAACGGGAGGAGGAATTCCTAGAGAATCAGACTTTGAAGGCTAGTGGGATTTGATTGCAGGACTTCGACAGAACTGGGGGAAACAGAGACTCCACTCTTGGAGGGCACACACAAAGTAGTGCGCGCATCAGGACCCAGGGGAAGGAGCAGTGACCACAGGGGAGACTGAACCAGACCTACCTGCTGGTGTTGGGGGGTCTCCTGAAGAAGCAGGGTGTGGCTGTGGCTCACCATGGGGACAAGAACACTGGCAGCAGAAGTTCTGGGAAGTACTCCTTGGCGTGAGCCCTCCCAGAGTCCGCCATTAGCCCCATCAAAGAGCCCAGGTAGGCTCCAGTGCTGGGTTGCCTCAGGCCAAACAACCAACGGGGAGGGAACCCAGCCCCGCCCATCAGCAGTCAAGCGGATTAAACTTTTACTGAGCTCTGCCCACCAGAGCAACAGTCAGCTATACCCACCACTAGTCCTTCCCATCAGGAAACTTGCATAAGCCTCTTAGAGAGCCTTATCCGAAATGTTTAACAAAGACCTAGAAGAATTAAAGAACAAACAAACAGAGATGAACAATACAATAACTGAAATGAAAACTACACCAGAAAGAATCAATAGCAGAATAACTGAGGCAAAAGAACAGATAAGTGACCTGGAAGACAGAATGGTGGAATTCAGTGCCATGGAACAGAAAAAAGAAAACAGAATGAAAAGAAATGAAGACCGCCTAAGAGAGCTCTGGGATATTAAACACAACAACATTCACATTATAGGGGTCCCAGAAGGAGAAGAGAGAGAGAAAGTACCCAAGAAAATATTTGAAGAGATTATAGTCAAAAACTTCCCTAACATGGGAAAGGAAATAGCCACCCAAGTCCAGGAAGCACAGAGAGTCCCAGGCAGGAGAAACCCAAGGAGAAACACACTGAGACACATAGTACTCAAAATGACAAAAATTAAAGGCAAAGAAAAATTATTAAAAGCAACAAGGGAAAAATGACAAATAACATACAAGGGAACTCCCATAAGGTTAACAGCTGATTTCTCAGCAGAAACTCTACAAGCCAGAAGGGAGAGGCACAGTATATTTAAAGTGATGAAAGGGAAGAATCTACAACCAAGATTACTCTACCCAATAGTAGTGGCACTGGTAGTGGCACAAAAACAGAAATATAGATCAATGGAACAGAACCCTCAGAATGGGAGAAAATATTTGTAAATGAAGCAACTGACAAGGGTTTAATCTCCAAAATATGGGAGAAAATATTTGTAAATGAAGCAACTGACCAAGGATTAATCTCTAAAATTTACAAGCAGCTCATGCAGTTCAATATCAAAAAAACAAACAACCCAATCCAAAAATTGGCAGAAGACCTAAACAGACATTTCTCCAAAGAAGATATACAGATTGCCAACAAACACATGAAAGAATGCTCAATATCATTTATCACTGGAGAAATGCAAATCAAAACTACAATGAGGGATCACCTCACAGAAGTTAGAATGGGCATCATCAGAAAATCTACAAACAGTAATTGCTGGAGAGGGTGTGGAGAAAAGGGAACCCTCTTGCACTGTTGGTGGGAATGTAAATTGATACAGTCACTCTGGAGAACAGTATGGAGGTTCCTTAAAAAACTAAGAATAGAAATACCATATGACCCAGCAATCCCACTACTGGGCATATACCCAGAGAATGCCATAATTCAAAAAGACACATGCACCCCAATATTCATTGCTGCACTATTTACACAGGCAGATCATGGAAGCAACCTAAATGCCCATCGACAGATGAATGGATAAAGAAGATGTGGTACATATATACAATGGAATATTACTCAGCCATAGAAAGGAACAAAATAAGCTCATTTGTAGAGATGTGGATGGACCTAGAGACTGTCATACAGAGTGAAGTAAGTCAGAAAGGGAAAAACAAATATCATATATTAAACCATATATATGGATTCTAGAAAAGTGGTAGAGATGAACCGGTTTGCAGGGCAGAAATAAAGACACAGGTGTAGAGAACAACCTATGGACACTAAGGGGGGAAAGCGGGGGGGGGGGGCGGGGCTGGTGGTGGGATGAACTGGGAGATTGGGATTGACATGTATACACTAATATGTATAAAATGGATAACTAATAAGAACCTGCTGTATAAAAAAATAATCAAATTAAATTTAAAAACAAAAAGAAATCAAATCAGGTGTCCTTATGACATCTTAATGTCTTAGCCAGTGATATCCAAGCTGGACCTCACCCATCTTCCACCAGAGTCTACATGATCCTCAATCTATGTCACGAGTTCTCTTGCCCCTTATGTTTTCTTCCTAGGTGATTTCTTCCCTTCCTCTGGATTAAAAATTTTATCTTTATAGACATAATTCTAAATTTCATACTCCAACCTGATTTTTCCTCTGGGCACTAGGATCTGAATGGAGTAATAGTATTTTGAAACACATTGAAGAGAAGGAAAAGTATTCTAGGGATTTGGTGGGGAATTAAGATGAAAGTAAAAACCAAGGTAACAAAAATAATTATAGATTATGTACATTATAAATCGTTTATATACATCTAAATTGTGATAAATATTATGAGAAAAATTAAAATGAGAATAACAAGTGGAAGCCCACATTTTTTAGCTTGGTCAGAGGGACAAGGAAGATCTTTCTGAATTAAACTGAACTTGAGAAATGAAAAGGACCAGATTTCCAAGCATGATACGTGTGGACAAAGGCAAGAAAGGACAGTCAGGTGAAAAATACTTTTCAGACAGAAATGCAGCATGTATGAGGGCTCCAAGGTAAGAAGGCTCATGGGACTGAAAAAGTTTGAGGGAACCTGTGGCACATGGTGAGGTTAGAGAGGTCGGCACGGATGCAATAATGAGGGTCACCCAAGTTCATCATCACCTCCAAACCCACTTATAGCTAGGCCAAATTGCCCTTCACCATCTACCCCCATCTCTCCTCTGGAGGTGGATTTCCTATCACTCCACCCCACACACACTATGCTATACGTTTACATGTCCTCATTCTCTTTACTGGAACATTCTCTTCTATTATCTCCCCTTTCTCTACCTTTCAGTCTTTCACTCGTCTTTCAAGCACCAAACCAAACAGCAAGCAGAAGCCGTTACTCCATCCTCCTATGACTGCAGTACAATACTTTGTCCATACCTCTACTTTAATGCTTGCTGCAATACATATGTAATTTACCTTTTATATGCTACTTGAATATAATATCCTCTTTAAATCCTTATCTAACCATATCTTATTTATCTTTGTATCCTCAGCACTTAGTCTTGGCAAACAATCAATAAATGTTCCTTAAAGAATGGACAGATTTGTAGGCAGGAGATAAATATTAATGGCCTAAAACATTATTTGTCTGGGCAGATGCAAGCTGCATGGATTACATCAAAAAAAATAACAATAATTCCACGTTTTAAAATCTCTGCATAATGACTGAGATAATTTGCATTTTCAGAGCTAAAAGCAACTTGTGCTTTTTTGGCCACTATGTTAAGGAAGACAGTGACTCTTTTAAGCCAGTCTGAGTCTTTGAAACATTAGCATAAATGTCTTCTCTTGCTGCCACTGAGTCCTGCTTTGTATTCCCCATCTCACATAGCTGTTCACATACCTCTATTCGATGGATGATATTCAGCAAATAGGTAGAGCTGATGTGGTAGAGCAGGCAGAGCAGGAGCTGTAGAGGAAAAAGACAAATCCCTGCTCAGTTTAACTGTTTCCTCCATCCTTGGCAAACTATGTGAAAAAGAGATGGCTCTCACCACCATTCAGTTCCACCTAAGTACTAAGATTAGGGGATTTCCTATCATTCCATAATATATTGTCCTTCTACAGGTGACAATTAGAGCTACCAAGTGTCTTGGCCATTGAAAAGAGGAGTATCCATGTAGGTCACTTTGGATGGAACTCAGCATTTCCTCAATGCTGACTTGACTCTCTCAGTGGGGCCGCCAGTGTGGTCCACACCGCCAACGGCCTCTGGCAAAGACAAATCCCATCAAATGCCCTTTCCTACCCCTGGGAAACCAGGATGTTCTGACTTAGTCTCCTAGCAAATCGGACTCTTAAGATATTTTCTATTCCCTTTCCAATCCAGTGTTATGACATAAACTCTATATCCTGCCTCCTTCAAGGATCTTTTTTGATTCTCGTGAGCATTTCTGCTCTCAACAAAATCAAGCTTTTACAGATATTGACTGATTCTTCTTCTTGCATTGCTGGTACAACAATCAGAATTCAACTCCAAGCAAAGTGGAAGTTTCCTTGCTCAGAGGAAGAATCACCTACAAGGAAATGCAGAAAAGAAAAGTACGATGATTAATACATAGCATTTCAAAAGCTTATTTCCATGTGAGTTCTCAGCCATATTTACCCATTCTCAAAATGGAGACGTCTGCCTTTCCTGTTTCATGGGATTGTTGTGACAGTCACAAGAAATCATGCATGAAACTATGTAAGTGGAATCTCATCTTAGACAGGAATTTGGCTTCTAAATAGCAAGATAAAAATCCTATATGGTAAAAAAAATTACCACTGAATGTTTCTTAAACTGTCAATAAGGCACAATACAAGATTTGGTGTCTACAATCCTGTGCCCTCAGTTTTCGGCACACTAAATGTTGTGAACCACTGAGCAAGATGGAAGTAAGAAACAAGGAAAATCTATATGCAGAGTTTCAGGCCCTTAACTGATTTTGTACTTAAGAAAACCATCAAGCCCCAGAAAATGACCAGAAAATGGGTGAAAATGTTCTGTACTGCCTACCTAGTTTAGTCCATTTGGGTTAATATTAAGCCACTATAATATTAATAGATTTGGGGAGGTTGTAAAAATTAAAGAAAATAGTAATGCAGTCCCTTGCTTTCTATTATGGTCACAAATATCAGGGAGACAACATCGCAAGGCCTTAGAGCAGAACGTCAAAGGAGTCAGTTCACAAAGTGTCAGTGTCATGATCAATGACTGGATTTATACAAAAGCTTATCAGAAGACATAGCTGCTCCTTCTGAAAGAGCCCAAACCAAGGTCCTCTGCTGCCAGATACTGCAGTTAAGATCCAGTCCTCTCACCCTGGGCATACCCCTCACTATGCAAAGACATTGGTCCCAACTGCTTAAACTCTTACTGTTAAGATCTAATTTTATTTGAGACTGAGACACCAAAATCTCACTTCTCACCTTAGTGCCAGACTAATGGTGGCAGCCCATTGGCACTAATAATAGTGTGGACACAGCTGGCAGGCATTTTTCCTCTAATCAAAACCACCTGACACATAAGACTTGTGGAGTTTCTGGTCCCTTTTATCTGGAATATTTTGGATGAGCATAGGAGAGTTGAAGGCAAAAACCTTCCTAGAAATTCTACTTTAAAGCACTGGCCAGACCTTTCAAAACTAGAATTAGCTCTTTTTGTAGCAGTGGAAAAATACAGAAATGTATGCCCTACATTTAGCAATAACTTCCGCTCTATTCTGCTATGTAAACAAATATCCATCATATACAAATCAGTGCTTTCACTTTACCTTAAGTGGCACTAAAACCTGCTCACTACACATCTGGTGGCCATATGATTCTCCAAAATCTCATAGCTTTAAATTTTACCTTAGTCAGTATAAGAAGGACATGAGCTCTGAAGAGCAAGAAATAGTACCTGCGCATTCCAAAAAATGAATAGTTAAGGGTTTAGGGACATGGACGAGGATGATGGATGTTGCTATAAAGAGGTAAAGAGATCTTTGTGATAGATCAAGACACTGCTCCGTGTCTTGATTATAGTGGTGGTTACACACATCTATACGTGTGATAAAATTGCATACAGCTTTATATATACACAGTTGAGGGCATGTAAAACTAGTGAAGTGTGAATGAATTCCTTGGATTGGACTAATGTTAATTTCCTAGCTTTGATATTGTCTATAGTAGGCAAGATATTTCCATAAAGGTAACTGGATGAAGGATGCATGGAAACTAACTCCTCAATTCTAAAAATCCCTTATTTTTGCTAGTCAGTGGTCAAATTTTATCATATTCAAATGAATTTCTACAATATCAGAAACTATATGAACAGCCTTTTCATTTTGTTAGCAGAAAACCTTTAGGATTTATCTCTTCTCACTTTTTGAACAAGAAAAATATAAAATGATGAATCTGATAGATTTAAAACTTTTAAACTGCATGTATCAGTGATCTTTAGTCCATCAATACCTTATACAAGTTTTTCTCAAAGTGTGGTTTCTGGACCATCAGTATTAAGAAACTTGTTAGAAATGGAAATTATCTATTCGTCTTAAGAAAAACCCTCCAGATGATTTTTATTCATGTTAAGGTTTGAGAACCACTGTTCTACACCATCATTGCTGTAAGATATCAAGCAAACGTTCACATTAAAAAAAGAGAAATCCAACAAACAAGCAAATATCTGCAATTTTAACCTCTGGTGTGGAGCCCTCTCTGTTGCACCTCCGTCCACAATATGAGAACTACTGATAACTCCCTGAAGACGCAGGTCCATCATGCCAGATTATAGAACTTCAATTTGCTAATTCGGAAACAATTCTTAGAAGCTCCATCAAGAATACTGAATGTAGACGAAGTCTGATTCACTGGCATCCAATTCTGTTCAATTAACGTTTGAAAACTGTTGTCTTCATGAGCAGATTACATTATAACGCCCCCAATAAATATTCATTGATTATGCTTTCTATATATCCCTGTTTGAATCTAGTATGTCTAAAGAAAATCTGTTGATTGACAAGACTAATGAAGTAGTCTGCTCTGGATAATTCAAATCAAATAATTCAAATCAAAATCTTAAAGTCATTTCTGTTTAACTTAGAGTCAAGCACATGATTTTTCATTTGTTTATTTGGGGGACAGTAGATGAGCTTCTTAATTATACTCTTCTTAGGCTGATATCAGCATGAGTTCACAGTGTTCGTATGAATTTAGTTAGCCTGGAACATTCTGAGTGATATTAACAAGAAAAAAACAGTCCTAAAATTGGCTACAATTAATCCCCAGAGGTCACCAAGCCATAGGCTTCAATCCACCTCCACATTCATACCAAATGTGTAACTCTCCACTTCAGACACTACCTGAATTGATATATCTTACTTGCATAAATGAAAGGGCAGTGAAACTTTCTGATCCGAAACTCGTACCACATTGTCCCAGATGCTTTGAAGTTAATTACTTAAAATTAAGTATACCTAAACTGGCAAAATGTAAGCCTTTAAAATATTTCCGAGAAGAAATGGAATAAGAACAGCTGTGCGTCCAGACCCACTCATCCCTGTAGTTACTAGTATTCCAAGAGGTAAGAGTAATGCTGTTTCACATGTTATCTCAAGATGTCTCCAAAGAACAAGAAGAATAATTCATCTTTACAAAATTCAGACTTGAGAACTGTGCATTAGTAAGCACTTCAACTCTTAGTAGATATCTACCTGTAGTGTCAAATAAACCACCACCACTCTGAAGGCAAAAATGAGGATAAAGTCATAAGAAATATAAACAGAAATTTCACATGGTGAAGGTGCTCTCCAAAATGGTGATATTTCAGGTAAACAGTGAGAACTAAGCTTACTCTTTTTTAAAATAATTCATTTCATTTTTTAAAATTACAAAATCAATATATGCTCACTAAGGAAAAAACTCAGAAAATAAAATTTAGCAAAAAATAAATAAATGCAAATACCCATAAAATCCTCAAAGGGAAAGTAAAAATGATCTTGCTAAATCTTTCACAGCCATACTTTACCTGTGAGAGGGCATTATATCATGAGAGATGCCATGCTGGAGTGCAATTTAAACAGAAAAATGCAGTCCTTATCAGAATTAATTGCTTTTCCACAAAGCACCAAAGCAAAACAAACACAGGGACACAAATAAAACAATACAGGTAATACGGGACCACTGTGCCCTGTTATTTATAATAGCAGAAATGTGTCTTTGTTATGAGAAAAGCAATTATAGGCAATGAAGGAAGTGATTGGAGCATGCACCTGCCTCAATTCATTCAAAAACTGTGTTTTAAGTGCATACAAAGTACTGGGGCTATAGCAGTGACCAAGACATAAAATCTCTGCTCTTGGGGAATCTTACAAGCTAATAGGTGAGACCAGAATGTGGATTTACTCTGAAAATAAGAAAGCAAAGCTCCAGGGCATCTTATTTGCCAGGGTCTTTCCAAGAGATCTTGTATTTAATTTGTACTCAAAATTCTGAGTTATTTTCTTTAAAAGGATGACTAAAATTGTGTAAGCTTCAGATTTGCCCCTGGATTAGATAGATAGTGAGCAAGTAAAAATATACACAAGATCATTTCAAGTACTGACAACTGCTAGGCAGGAAGTAGAAGAAGCTGATTTGATACAGAGTGACAGGGCTAGTTTAAAATGGGAGATCAGGAAGAACTCGTGAGCTGAACGTAAATGAAAATGACTTAGAGGGATTTGGAAGAGAAAGGGCTGAAAATTTTTAAACTTTTACATTGAGTTTATTTACATACTTAGCATGTGTTAGATAATAATTTATTCTTTCAGTAGAACGATGTTAAATTTAGAGAGATTAATTTTAACTTTGCGGAAGTTAAGCCCTGCTCATATTTTGTTTTTCACAGGTATGTTCGGTAGAACTCACAAAAAAATGATCTCTTTTATGACTTCCAGAGTTTACAACGAATATATTGCTGTTTGTTCTAGTTATTTTTCTTCTAATATCTCATGACTCTTCTCCTAGAAATATTTGAACATTTAAAAATCAATACAGATATATATTATCTAATTTTTATATTATGTATAGTGTAATTTATATATACATAGAAACTATTTTAACAAACCTAGTGAACTAAATTATTCTGAGTTAAAACACGATGTGCATGTGCATGTGTATGTGTATCTAGTTCTGACTGTAATTGTTTTCATTATTATCCATCTACATGGGAAAAATAAACAAAAAATGTTTTACTGAAAGTAAAGTGTAGAATTAATGTCCATATAATCTTTAAATGACTTTTATGTTCTACTGTAAATAGGATAATTAGGAAGTAAGAAATGCTTAGGTTCTAAACACCATTTTTTAGGTCTAATAGCGATGTAAAAATATTAACTGTGATAGTTTATATTCATACTGACCTAATAGCTTTTTTTATATCTTTTCATATTAAGAATTAGAGACACCTTGCTATAAGTTCTCAAAGTTAGTGGTCTTTTTTTTTTTTTTTTCATTATAATGCGTTTGTCCTGTGTGAAATGCTTCCATTGCTACAGCTATACTTCTGAGTTCTGAGTCCGCAAGTATACATTAATAAAGATATTTCTTAACTACTGTTAATTTCCAAATCAATACCTTTCAGGCCAAGATCTATTTGGAAAATATCTATGTCACTAGAATCAACGAAGCAAAAATAGCTTTCATCAGACTCACATCTAACTTCATAACTGTGATTTCCTTTGTAATAACGAGAAGAGCATTGATGTTGCAATGATGACTACAGAGGTGAAGAGGAGAAAAAAGAGAAAGAAGAACAGAGGGGAAAGATAGAGTCACAGGATAAAAAGGAAAGTAGGAAGGGTTGACAGAAAGATCAAACCCCATAGTAAAGGAGACACTCAGAATTGAGTAGGCATCGACTCATACTTTCTTTCACTTTTCTTCTATAAATGAGCTGAACTTCTACTCACTGTTTATTAAAGTGGTCAACTCTGCTGCTGGCGCCTCACATTTACCCCTAAGGTCCATGGAAGTCTCGTGTCTTTTTGTTGCATTCTGTACTACCCAACGTCATTTCCAGTCTCTTCTTGCAAAGCAGTAAGGTCCCCAAACCAGGATTCAACATCTGAACTCCTCCAGATCTTTGAGAATTCCCAAGTCATGAAATTCAGTCTGACTCCTGATAGCCAGGTCTATGCTTTGGTAAACATGGTCCTTCCATTTTTTTCATGAGTACTAGTATTGACATTATATGATGAAATGAATTAAATTCTAAAATCTAATTGAAATAATTACATGTTGGAAAATCTTGATAAATGCAGTGTCTCCATAAGATGAATAGTGCAATATTGCAATATCACTCCCATATCATCAGATGTAGATAATCTTCATATAAGAAGAGACTCTTTACCATATAAGAATTCTGACTACCACAATATTTTATCATAATTCTAAATATTTTCTGGGTTCTGATATGTCCCAGACAGTGTTAACACTTTTTCTATTGTGGGTTTTGATTTTTTTTCTCCCAGAAATTGGTTTTATTTGATGTACCTAAGTCTTAAGTTTCTCAATAAAGAAAAAAAAAAATCTCCATAATATATATATATATATATATTAGCTGACTGTATCAAGTCTGTTCAAAGTTGAAGTGTTGATAACAAGATATTATCGATATAAGGGATCAGAGAAACAAAATAGTATAGTACCAAACAGAAAAAATTAGACATTCAAAGAAAAAAATTTGTTGACTGGAGTTAAGGAGAAGAATTTAGTGATTATGGTATGAGAAGAGAGATACAAAAGAGAATCAACTTATCTGAACAAGTTAGAGTTAAATGAATTTTCTGACCTTAGGAAAAAACCCATTCCCAACAAAGATCATTCTTAGATTAAAAGCTGCTAAAAACGTTGACTTGTTTTGTGCCATAAGAATCAGATCTCTGTTGGTCCTCTAGCCTCTTGCTGTTCAGGGTGTGGTCTGCCGGCCGGGGCAGCAGCATTACCTGGGAGCTTAATCAGAATAAGGAATCTTGGGCTCCATCCCATACCTGAGTCAGAACTGATATTTTAACAAGTTCTCCAAGTGATTTACATGGGCACTAAGACTTGAGAAGCACTGCTTGATCCTACAGTCTCAGTGGTAAACAAACGTATATACACTGATAGGTTCTGAATCTATTCTGATAAGTAGTAATTATGACTTTTCAAAACTGAGATCTGCCATATTGTTAATTTCTGGTAGCTACTGAATAGAAATTATTTTTATAACATAGTTTAGAAATATTGTTTAGAGTACATAATTTAATGGACTTGATATTATATAATAAGTAAACCATGTGAGCTAACAAAGTTTATGTATATGCTGATATGTATATCTAAAACCTAGAGCACAGAAAGACAAAGAATAAGAAAAATAAAACATCTGTTTCAAAAATAAATTCTGGATCTTGATAAGAAACTACTGCTGTCAATAGCAAAGATACTGACAGTTTCAGATAGAAAGCTCCTTCAGACACCCATGAACATATGACAATATAATTATCGTACACACAAATCTCAAAAGATTGGCCTTTTAGTTCCTACAGCAGAGATTAATTACCAAGAATTATTTATGATGTATTAGACAGTAGCTGCATCAATTCTAAACCCAGTCCTTCTAGACTCTTTCCTAGATTATTCCATACGTTCTAGATTTCACTGGTCCTGTTACCATTTTTTTCTTATTCCTATCAAATAATCTCTTAAATCTATTAATCCACTCAGGGCTCAAAATGTTAAGAGAAAGCCAACAGAAATAAAAATCAATACAGTAAAATGGTGCCTTAGCCATGGAAAACAGTGCAGCAGTTCCTCAAAAAATTGAAAGCAGAATTATCATTTGACCCCCAAATTCCACTTCTTGATTTATACTCAAAAGAATTGAAGGGGCTTCCCTGGTGGCGCAGTGGTTGAGAGTCCGCCTGCCGATGCAGGGGACACAGGTTCGTGCCCCGGTCCGGGAAGATCCCACATGCCGCGGAGCGGCTGGGCCCGTGAGCCATGGCCGCTGAGCCCGCGCGTCCGGAGCCTGTGCTCCACAACGGGAGAGGCCACAGCAGTGAGAGGCCCGCGTACCGCAAAAAAAAAAAAAAAAAAAAAAAAAAAAGAATTGAAAACAGGGTCTTGAAGCAATATTTATACAGCCATGTTCATAACATCATTACTCCAATAGCCAAAATGTAGAAGCAACCTAAGTCCTTCAACAAATGAATGGATAAACAAAATGTAGCATATACATACAATAGGATATTTTTCAGGCTTAAAAGGAAGAAAATTCTGACACATGTTACAATATAGATGAACCTGAAGGACATTATGGTAAGTGAAACAATCCAGTCACAGAAAGGCAAATACTGTATAATTCCACTTATATGAGGTATCCAGAGTAGTCAAATTCATAGTAAAAGGATAAGGGTGGTTTCCAGGGGCTGGGCAGGGGAGGGGGTAGTGGAGATTTATGGTTTAATGGGTACAGAGCTTCAGGTTTGCAAGATAAAGAAAGTTCTGGAGATTGGTTGCACAAAAATGTCAATGTACCTACCCTTAAAAATGGTTGAGATGGTAAATTTTATGTTATGTATATTTTACCACAGTTAAGAATTTTTTTTAATTCTTTTTTAAAATTCTTTTAATTCTTTAATTCTTTAATTTTTTTAATTCTTTTAATTTTTTTAATTCTTTTAATTCTTTTAATTCTTTAATTCAAGACAGAAAAACATACATATTCAGATGTTTATTTTAGCATTATTCACAATGGTAAAACACTGGAAATTTTTTTTTAAGTTGATTAGGAAGAGAATGGCTGAATGATTTATGACATAGTCACACCATAGAATAATATAAAGACATTGACTTAAGGTAAATCATTTGATTTATAATGATAACTGATTGAGGAAAGTAAGATAAAGAAAATTGTACATATCACATTTTTAAAAGCAAGCTATCAACAAATGTAATACTATAATAATAATTATTCTAGAAACTGACATTATTGTATATTCATTATATAGCAGGTACTTTTCTAAACACATAACATGAAATAATTCACTTAATTTTCACAACATTACTGTTAACCTCACT
Organism: Physeter macrocephalus; assembly: GCF_002837175.3. NCBI lineage: Eukaryota > Metazoa > Chordata > Mammalia > Artiodactyla > Physeteridae > Physeter > Physeter macrocephalus. Next base: position 30,782,561 of record NC_041221.1, on the reverse strand, counting down.
TTAAAGGAAGAAAACTGAATCACTGAGAGGTTAGAAATCTTCTTCAAGGTCACAGAGCAAGTGCCAGTACCAATGTGCAAATGCAAGAAGCTGACCTCCAGAAGCCTATTCGTCAATGTGTGTATGTATGGGTGTGTCTTTGCATGCATGATTCCAGATTAAATATATAGAATAATACATAAGAGCTTGATGATATGAGGTGGAACACGCTTCATAGTCAAATCAGGATGGAAGAAACAGCATTTAAAAAGTTAAACAGGTCATTTGTACCTCAAATCATCCTGTATCACTTAATATGCTAACGATTATTGTGATCCTCCAAAAGGAACTATAAAGTATGCATCACTTTCCCACCTTCTTTGGCTAAAAGGCACTTTTTAAATGCTGCACCTGTTAAACATTGGCCAAAAAGTGATTCCACAAAGCAGAATCTAGGAGCTAATTACCTACAATATAGCTTTTCTTTTTTTTTTTTTTTTTTTTTTTTTTGTGGTACGCGGGCCTCCCTCTGTTGTGGCCTCTCCCGTCGCGGAGCACAGGCTCCGGACGCGCAGGCTCAGCGGCCATGGCTCACGGGCCCAGCCGCTCCGCGCATGTGGGATCCTCCCAGACCGGGGCGCGAACCCGGTTCCCCTGCATCGGCAGGCGGACGCGCAACCACTGCGCCACCAGGGAAGCCCAATATAGCTTTTCTTAACCTTCAAAACTGCCAGAAAACCATTCTGGAAAGAGGTAATGGGATGGATAAATAAAGAGTAGAGAGGTTTTGCTTTTTTTTTTTTTTTTTTTTGGTTCACCATATCATGTTTTTCATTTGATATTTTGCCTTGCACAATATATTGGTAGCAGAAAATTAAATAGAAACTCAGCTAAATGTTTCACTTATCTTTTTGAAAATAAAGATTTTCGCTCACATAATAAAGTCAGTTTATCGACCAATAGTGTTATAGTACCTAATTTTCATGGATGAGCTTCATATTATCTACAAACTAATGCCTAAAGCTATTCCTATGTTAATGTCTATTTTTATCTATTTTACTGTGTTAAAAGTTTTGTTATCAATCCTTAATAGCCTACTTCTAAGTAACAAAAAACTCCACCCCCAAATTAATTAAGATCCCTATACCTGCTCTGATCCAATTATTACCACATAGGAAGTAATCAACATTTAAAAGTTACAGGAGGACTTCCCTGGTGGCGCAGTGGTTGAGAATCTGCCTGCCAATGCAGGGGACACGGGTTCGATCCCTGGTCTGGGAAGATCCCACATGCCGCGGAGCAACTAGGCCCGTGAGCCATGGCCGCTGAAGCTGCACGTCCGGAGCCTGTGCTCCGTAACAAGGGAGGCCGCGGCAGTGAGAGGCCCGCGCACCGCGATGAAGAGTGGCCCCTGCTTGCCACAACTAGAGGAAGCCCTCGCACAGAAACGAAGACCCAACACAGCAAAAATAAATTAATTAATTAATAAAACTCCTACCCCCAACATATTAAAAAAAATTACAGGAGATTGATTCAATGAGTATCTATGTTTAAGGCATTTCCTTAAGGGCCATGGGAATCCTAAAATAAATACCTTATACTTCCTTCAAGGTATTCATAATCTACTAAAGGAAGCAGAAAATCTACACAGTGACTGAAATATGCTTAAGGAAATAGGAATAAAAAGAAAGAAAAAATATTTTATAACATGGTCAAAGAGATCATTTCTACTAACGAGCTGCCTTTGTTAGAGGTTTGACCAACACACTGGCAGGAATACAAATGTGTTATGAGATCTTATCTTTTTTTAATAAAAGTATAATCGATTTACAATGTTGTGTTAGATTCAGGTGTACAGCAAAGTGAATCAGTTATACATACTTATATATATTTTTTCAGATTGTGTTCACTTATAGGTTATTATAAAATGTTGAGTAAAGTTCCCTATGCTATACAGTACGTTCTTGCTGGTTATCTATTTTATCTAGAGTAGTGTGTATATGTTAATTCCAAACTCCTAATTTATCCCCTCCTATTTCCCCTTTGGTAACCATAAGTTTGTTTTCAACGCCTGTGAGTCTATTTCTGCTTTGTATATAAATTCATTTGTGTCATTATTTTTTAGATTCCACATGTAAGTGATATCATATTTGTCTTTGGAGTACTTCACTTAGTATGATAATTTCTAGGGCCACCCATGTTACTGCAAATGGCATTACTTCATTCTTTTTATGGCTGAATAATATTTAATTGTATAAATATACCACATCTTCTTTATCCATTCATCTGGTGATGGACATGTAGGTTGCTTCCATGTCTTGTCTATTGTAAATAGTGCTGCAACGAACACTGGGGTACATGTATCCTTTTGAATTATGGTTTTCTCCTGATATATGCCCAGGAATGAGACTGCAAGATCATACGGTAGCTCTATTTTTTATTTTTTAAGGAACCTCCACACTGTGCTGCATAGTGACTTTACCAGTTTACCTCCCCACCAACAGAGTAGGAGTGTTCCTTTTTCTATGAGACCCTATCTTAAAAGGTTGTTATTGCTGTACATCCTCAGGACTACAGCTCACCTTTGAGATGAGCATGGATATTCCTACCTTTCAACTCAACTGGGTTTTCATGAGGATTCAGTGAGAAACAGATATCAAAGAATCTTGGAGATTTCCTATAAGATTATTTTATTATTAGACCTGAAGATTGTGCTTCTGTTTCACAATTTGTAGGAATCAACAGAGTCTGTGACAGAGACTCCTACTTGTCTTTCAAAATCCATCCTTACTTTTCTAATTGTGGCTGCCCAGCCTCAATCGTAGCTAAAAGTGTGGCCATGTATTTAGGTGCTACTCCCAGCTTAGGTCTCAATTTCATGGGCATGCCTCATTCACACTCTCTTCTCCTTAGTGCCAACTGGGATCCTTTGCAACCAATGTTCCCTCACTAGAGATGATGACACTGTCCAGGAGGTGGTGAAAATATGTAACTAGAACAAATAAAAATCCCTGAGTAACCAATGGTGTGGAGCACATCTACTCACGCATCTGGAATACTAAACTCAGACTGTTATGTGGGAAATAAATGAATGTAAATCACTGGATTATAATATAAAGAAAGGATTCTGCTACATGAATTTTAGTCCTAGGTTTGCCACTGCATGGCTAGATAATAGGATAATTTAAAATTTCCTAAATTCTGGGACTTCCCAGGTGGCGCACTGTTTAAGAATCCGCCTGCAGTACAGGGAACACGGGTTCGAGCCCTGGTCCAGGAGGATCCTACACGCCGAGGAGCGACTAAGCCCGTGAGCCACACTACTGAGCCTGCGCTCTAGAGCCCGCGAGCCACAACTACTGAGCCAGCATGCCACAACTACTGAAGCCCACATGGCTACAGCCCGTGCTCCACATAAAGAGAAACCAACGCAATGAGAAGCCCGCGCACCGCAACGAAAAGTAGCCCCCGTTCGCCGCAATTAGAGAAATCCCACGTGCAGCAATGAAGACCCAATGCAGCCAAAATTAAATTAATTAATTTAAAAATTTTTTCCTAAATTCTAAAAGGACAGCATATGGATAGATCGGTGTTTTGAAAACTCTGCTTCACAAAACTCTAATTCTCACATTTTAAAACTTATTTCAGAAAGCAATTTTGATAAAGGTGAAAAGATGGGGCCAAGGACTAGGAATGAATAAGAATAATGAAGCTGTTGGCTATTATACCCTAATTTACTCCCCTATAAAACAATGAAACTAGGTTTTCTATACTGAAAAGCCAAGAAGGAATCTGAATAAAAAATTTTGCATTTAAAAATATTTATGAAAATAACAAAGTTATAAAATCTCTGAAACATACACTTTCTGAAATTATGTGGTTGCAGGTAATAAAAGATTCTCCCAGTACTGATGATGGATTTTACATGGAAACAAATGTGTACTATTCCTCATCTGTCCTTTGTAAACAGTGACACATATTCCATAATTAATCTAAGTTACTTATAGAATACATGATTATAAAATACTCGGGTGAGCCCCAGGTGGCCGCCCAGAATTCCTCCAGCTACAGAGTTTCTGAAGGCTTCACATTTGATGGCGATGGAAATACAGACCCTCAGAAGAAGACACGTCTTGAAAGCTGGCTTTTTGAAAGCCTTCCAGAACCTGCCAGAGAACCCAGTTCAGTAGGCAACAAGTCCTCTCTCGGGTGCACCTCGGAACACGCTGGCCTGCACAGGGGACTACAGAAAGCCCGGAGGGTCACTCCTGCGGGACACGCCGAGGAGCGACTAAGCCCGTGAGCCACACTACTGAGCCTGCGCTCTAGAGCCCGCGAGCCACAACTACTGAGCCAGCATGCCACAACTACTGAAGCCCACATGGCTACAGCCCGTGCTCCACATAAAGAGAAACCAACGCAATGAGAAGCCCGCGCACCGCAACGAAAAGTAGCCCCCGTTCGCCGCAATTAGAGAAATCCCACGTGCAGCAATGAAGACCCAATGCAGCCAAAATTAAATTAATTAATTTAAAAATTTTTTCCTAAATTCTAAAAGGACAGCATATGGATAGATCGGTGTTTTGAAAACTCTGCTTCACAAAACTCTAATTCTCACATTTTAAAACTTATTTCAGAAAGCAATTTTGATAAAGGTGAAAAGATGGGGCCAAGGACTAGGAATGAATAAGAATAATGAAGCTGTTGGCTATTATACCCTAATTTACTCCCCTATAAAACAATGAAACTAGGTTTTCTATACTGAAAAGCCAAGAAGGAATCTGAATAAAAAATTTTGCATTTAAAAATATTTATGAAAATAACAAAGTTATAAAATCTCTGAAACATACACTTTCTGAAATTATGTGGTTGCAGGTAATAAAAGATTCTCCCAGTACTGATGATGGATTTTACATGGAAACAAATGTGTACTATTCCTCATCTGTCCTTTGTAAACAGTGACACATATTCCATAATTAATCTAAGTTACTTATAGAAGACATGATTATAAAATACTCGGGTGAGCCCCAGGTGGCCGCCCAGAATTCCTCCAGCTACAGAGTTTCTGAAGGCTTCACATTTGATGGCGATGGAGATATAGACCCTCAGAAGAAGACAGGTCTTGAAAGCTGCCTTTTGAAAGCCTTCCAGGACCCGCCAGAGAACACAGTTCAGCAGGCAACAAGTCCTCTCTCGGGTGCACCTCGGAACACGCTGGCCTGCACAGGGGACTACAGAAAGCCCGGAGGGTCACTCCTGCGGGGGCCTTTTCTGCCAGGCGGGTGTGGCCCAGGCCATATTCTCCCCCAAGCCATAGACATGGAAATAGGTAGGCGGGCCTCACGGGAAGGCTTCAACTTTCCTCTTTAAATACTTCTGTATTTTCAAACATTTTCGGGTTTCTTTGGGACCAAATCGAATGGGCCCGTCCCCTCTTCCCCCTAGTCCACACCCCTGCTCACCATCCACATCCGGAATCTCGGGGGTACATACGTTTCACAGTGCACCCCCCTTGACACATGGTATAGTCCATGGATTTTGAAGCCTTCTTTGTCATGTCAGGCATCCACGCTTAGCACATGGCACATAAGGCTTGCCTTTCCTGCCCTCCACCTGCTCTGTGCTCTCCTTAGTCCTCCCTTCCTCCCCCCTAATCCCTGCCGACTCCTGATGTTTGCACAGACACCATGGCTTAACCCCTCCCACAGTGGTCCTATCATTGGAAGGCTGAGGTCTGTAGCCATTTCACATTGGTTTCTTTCACTTGGTCAGTAGGCCTTTGGAGTTCTGCATCTCTTGTCATGGCCTGATGACTCATTTCTTTCGAGCACCCAGTACTAGTCCAGTGTCTGGATGGACCACAGTTCACTGACGGTTCTTCCCTACTGAGGGGCATTTGGTTCCTGCTGAGTCTGGCAGTTTGGAACGCAGATTGTACGAACATCCGCGTGCAGGTTGCCGCGTGCGGGCACCCATGTTCCCCTCCTTTGGGCGAGCTTCAAGGAGCTGGTTTGTAGGGTTAGAGTATGTGTTGTTTCGCAAGAAGCCGCCACACTGTTTCCCCAGGTGCTGCCTTAGTCGCCGAGCGCTGCCCACTCACACGACACCACAGCCTGGAGGCTTGCACTAACGCACGTGTATTTATTTTCTCACCCTTCTGGAGATTGGAAATTGCCAGGTGGGGTTGCGAGCCGACTCGTTGTTCAGCGATGCCTCTCTCCTGGGCTGCACCGTCTCGCTGTGTCCTGGCATGGCCTTGGCTCTGGCTGTACTATCCCTGGTGCCTTGGTCTCTATTTTGAAAGACACCAGTGCTGTTGGATCGGGGCCCCTCCAGAAGCCATGCCTTTGATCTGAATCACCTCTCTGAAGTCCCTATCTTCACATCTGATGGTCACGGGGTGTGGAGCTCAGCCAGAGCACTTTCTTTGATTTGCTCCGATGAAGGCCCTAGCCCCAAAGAGAGTCCCATTGGTGGTTTGGGCTTCGAGATGAATTTGTCACGGGGCATGTCCCTCTATCCATTCACGGTGGCTGTCCAGTTTCGCATTCTCAGCAACAGTGAATGAGGGTTCCTTTCTCAGATCGGCAGTCCTAGCTGATGCTCTACGTCAGTCCAAGTTAATCAAACGCATAGGCCTTGGTAAGAATGACTCAAAGTGGGTTGGTTCAACAGATTTCCTACACCATTAAGTAGGGAAACCAGAAAGACTTGAGCAAAACTCGGGGCGGAAATAACCCTCCTGGGATTGACAAGTGACTGATCCTAGCAAGGTTGCAGGGTACAATGGGAATGAAGGTACATAAGTCTACTGCTTTCTGATAGGCCGTCAGCGAACAGATGAAGATGCTTTCATGCTTTCTTCCCGATCCCTCAGCCTTTGAAAACTTCGCCTGACCTCAGGCATTAGCTAGGACCACCGGCCCCAGGTAGGAAACGAGTGGTGAGAAGACAGATGCTTGCCTCTTCCCGGGATCTTGCTGGGAGAGCTTCGAGTTCCTTCCTCACCATTAGCAAGAGTGTTGACAAGCTGCAGCTCTTTGCAAGAGGTTCCCGATCAAGCTACATTCCTCGGCCTTCCTAGTTTGATCAGGAGTGGGTGAGTGTGGGACTTTGTCCAAGGCTTTTATCTTATCTCTCGGTAGGGTCCTGTGATTTTTCTCCCTTGGCTTGTGCATGGGTCATGGATCCCATCCAATGGTGTCTGAAGGCTGAGCCCGCCCTGGACACCTGGGATCAGTCTCACTAGCTCCAGCCATCTATGCTTCTTCTTACCCACGGCTGGATGTGGTTAGCTGAAAGGCGATTCAGGGTTTTGGTATCTCTCTGCGTGAGAGATCGTTGTGTCTAGTTCTCTGGGAATGCCGTGGGTCATGGGATGAAGCCAAGGCTGGTCTCATGGTATGAGTTAGGAAGAATTCCCTAAGCTTCCACCTCCTGGAAGAGATCGTAGAGGAGTGGTATAATTTCTGCTTTGTTTGCTAGAATCCATTAGTGAACTCCTCTGGGCCTGGTACTCTGGGATAGGGATGGTTGTTGAGTACGGATTCAATGTCTATGATAGGTAGAGGCCTTTGCAGAGGTCTGTTTCTTCGTGGGTGTGTTGTGGCAGGTGGTGTCTCTCAGGGAATCGGTTCCTTTCTTCTGGCTTATCTGATGGATGGGCGCGGAACCGTTCACAACATCCCTTTCTTACAATTCCATTGCCCACGGGTTCCAGGGCGATGTTCCACGTTTCGTTTCTGATATGTGTACACTGGGTCTTCTCTCTTTCCTGATGATTCCTCCAGCTGTCTAGAGGCTTCTAGGTGTTCTTGGTCTTTTCAGAGAAGCAGCTGGAGGTGTGGTGGGTCTTCTCTCTCCAACTTTCTTGTTTATCCATCCTGGGGAAATCCCCAGTGGCCTGAGATACAGGAGCTGCATGGGTGGGGCAAAGTCTCAGGGTCAGGAGGCTGCTCTGCCAGGGACTGGTTCCTCAGCGACAGGCCCTCGCTGGCTCCGGCCTAGAAGAACAGGATCTTCTTGTGCTTGCTGCCGGGGATTTGCCCCTTGGAGCGTAACCTCCGAACAGCCTCCCTCATATGCTTGGGTTGGAGTGGGGGCGTTTCCCCCCACTTCTCACACACGTCCAGGGCCTCCTCAACCACCTCCCCGACGAAGACCTTGGCCACTCCGGACATGGCAATGACCACGTTCTGGGACACCGTCGAGCCAGCCAGGGTCTGGATCAGACGCTTCATGGTGGCCTTGGGGAAGGCTGATCGGCGATACACTTCGTAACGGTCCAGCTGCTCCTGGCTCATAGAAGACACGAGGGTTCTCATCTTCTGAGCTTCCAGTTCATCCACTGCTCGTTTCCGGGGTCTCTTCCCCTTGGTGGCCACTTTCCGTCTCTTGGCTGCAGGAGGACGTGACAAGGAGTCTGCCTCTTCACCTGCCCTTGGACGCGGGCCGTCCTGACGCCTGAGCTCGCCTTCCTCGTCGCAGGCTTTCCTCAGATCCTCAAATCGGTCCCCCGGAATTCGGTCCAGGCAGCTGGGGCCGGGGCCCAAGGGCACCACTCCTCCCTCACCCGACACACCTGTGACCCGACCTTTGCCTGGGAGCGGCGCGCTGGCCTTGGCCATCCCGGCGCCGCAAGACGCGGGGGCTCGGGCTGGGCTCGTCTGATCGGCGACCTGCAATGACAAAGACGAGACGAGGGAAGGTCAGCCTTGCTGCTGTATTTATACGCACACACACACACACACACACAAACACAGGTTTCCACTGCCTCCCACAATGTAAAGACAGTTGCCCTTGGAGATGCCTTTTCTATGCGTGGATAACAAATGACCGCACACTCGGCACCTTAAACAAGCCCCACTGACTGACTTGTTGAAAGCCCGTAGGTCAGAAAGCTCCCGCCCTGGGTCCTTTCTTCTGCAGAGTCCGCCGTGGAGAAGCTCCCTCCGGCTGCAGTCCCCTCAGGGGCAGGATGCCTGGACAACAGGAAGGGCCCAGCCGCTTTATATAGAGCTCTGGGGCTGGGGCCACGCCCACCCGGAAGTCAGGTGATTCCTCAGCCCGGGGCTGGGCTCCTCCCACGCACAAGGGGAGGGGACGGGCCGAGGGTTGGCCGCCCAGACTTCAGAAGTCAGGTGATTCCTCAGCCGGGGGGGGGGGGGGGCGGGGGGGGCTGGGCTCCTCCCACGCACAAGGGAGGGGGCGGGCCGAGGGTTGGCCGCCCAGTCTTCCTCCCCTTACAGAGTTTCTGAAGGCTTCACATTTGATGGCGATGGAGATATAGACCCTCAGAAGAAGACAGGTCTTGAAAGCTGCCTTTTGAAAGCCTTCCAGGACCCGCCAGAGAACACAGTTCAGCAGGCAACAAGTCCTCTCTCGGGTGCACCTCGGAACACGCTGGCCTGCACAGGGGACTACAGAAAGCCCGGAGGGTCACTCCTGCGGGGGCCTTTTCTGCCAGGCGGGTGTGGCCCAGGCCATATTCTCCCCCAAGCCATAGACATGGAAATAGGTAGGCGGGCCTCAGGGGTAGTCCCTCTTTCTCTTTAAATACTCTTGTATTTTCAAACATTTTCGGGTTTCCTTGGGGTCAAACCGAATGGACCCGCCCCCTGTCCCCCCTAGTCCACACCCCCATCTTCAGGCAAGTCTTCCCCCACCATCGACATCCAGAACCGTGAGGGTACATTTGTTTTACGTGATGCACCCCCCTTGACACATCCTCCTCCCCCAAGGTCCATAGTTTCCATTAGGCATCACACTGTTGTATATTCCATGGATTTTGACCCCTCCCTTATCACGTCTTGCATCCACCCCTAGCGCATGGCATATAAGGCTTGGCTTTCCTGCCCTCAACCTGCTCTGTGCTCTGCCTAATCCTCCCTTCCTCCCCGCTAATCCCTGTTGACTCCTGTTTCCACGGTCTCCGTGGCTTAACCCTTTCCACAGTGTCCCTCTCATTGGAATGCTGAGGTCTCTAGCCGTTTCACATTGGTTTCTTTCACTCTGTCAGTAGGACTTTGGAGTTCCACGTCTCTTGTTGGCCTGCTGACTCTTTTCTTTCAAGTGCCGAATACTAGTCCAGTGTCTGAATGGACCACAGTTCACTGACCTTTCTTCCCCACCAATTGGCATTTGTTTGCTGCTGAGTTCCGGCAGTTTGGAAAGCAGATTCCATTAACGTCTCTGTGCAGGTTGCCCTGTGCTCGCACCAATGTTCTCCTCTTTTGGGTAAACCTCAAGGAGCTGGATTGTATAGAGCGTGTGCCATTTTGTAAGAAACTGCCACGCTGTTTCCCCAGGTGTCCGCCTTAGTGGGCTAGCGTTTCCCCATCCGAAGACACCACAGCCTGGAGTCTCGCGCCGACGCACGTGTATTTATTTTCTCACCCTTCTGGAGATTGGAAATTGCCAGATGGGGTTGCAAGCCGACCCGTTGTTCAACGATGCCTCTCTCCTGGGCTGCACTTGCCCACCGTCCGGCTGTGTCCTGGCATGGCCTTGGCTCTGGCTGTACTATCCCTGGTGCCTAAGTCTCTACTTTGAATGACACCAGTGCTATTGGATTGGGGGCCCTTGAGAAGTGGTTCCTTTGATCTGAATCACCTCTTTGAATTCCTGAGGGAGTGCATCCGCTCTAATACCTTTATTTCATACTTCTCGTCATCTGAATGATGAGAAAATAAGGGTGTTTTTTGCACTGTGATTGTTAATTATATTTGTCAATTTGGTTTAAAGAATGCTCAGACTGCTGGTAGACAACATTTCTGATTGTGTCTTTAATGGTATTTCTGGAAGATATTTGTTTTTGAATCAGGTGACTGAGTAAGAGATCCACCCTCATCACTTTTGGTGGGTACCATCCAAACTGTGAAGGCCCTAGGAGAACGTGAGGAGGGTGGGCAAGTTTACTGTTTCCTTTCTTGAGCTAGGACTTCCATGTTCTCCTTCCCTCAGGCATCAGAGCTTCTGGGTCTCAGGTCAAATGACTCCAGTATTTTCATCAGTGGTTCCCTACCCTGTTTTTCAAGCTTTTGGCCTCAGACTACGGATTACACCTTTGGCTCCCCGCGTTCTCAGCTTCTTTACTTTGATTGAATTATACTGCAGGCTTTCCTGGTTCTCCATCTTGCAGCTGGCATTTCATAATACCGTAATCTTTCTTTTTCCTTGTAGAGTACTTGGTTCTGACTATCTGCCTCTGGGGCTGTACCTCCTGCATACCTATTCTTCCCCTATTCCAGGTTCTGTAAACTTGCATTCTAGAACAGAGGGTTTAAACTTGAACCCTTATGGCAGGTAAGCAAGAAAAGAAACTATTAGTTTAGTCCAAACTTAAAACAGATTCCCCTATTTTATGGAAAAGTATAAGCAGGATTACTTCTCTGTAAAACCTTTAAATACCCCTGGTCTGAAGGATTCTGGAATTATCACTGTCTAGCCATGTTACTCCCAATATCACCTAGATTACATTTAACTTGTATATTTGTTCTTAAAGTGACGGTACATAAAAATAGTTGCCTAATAGTAAAGGATCAAATTCCTCTCTCTCTCTCTCCCTCTCTCTCTCTCTCCCTCTCTCTCTCTCTCCCTCTCTCTCTCTCTCTCTCTCTCACACACACACACACACACACACACACACACACACAATGAAGACAGAGATTCCTACCATGCACTTATCCCAAATACAGTTAGAAAAATGGAAGTGCACTGTGCAAAGTTCTATGTTGGAAGACATATTCAAAGAATATGGCCTTGGATTTCACTTAGAAACCGGCAATATGGATTTACAAACCAGAGAACTGAACTTGTGTAACTAAAACTATCCAGAGACTGTAAAAGGAAAGCAATATATAATATACTAGCAACTCTATCAGTTAACTATCCTTTGCTACATTCCCTCATTATCCTTTGTTACATTGCTGTTCTTAAGATAGGGCTCTCAAATATTACAAATATTCTTTCTTGAATATCTTTACATAAACGTATGCTGTGATTCAGCTGTCTCATATTCTTTATCATTTTTATTTTCTGAATGATTTTTTTTTTATTTTGACCACCTCTTTAGGTTAATCCTTTAAATATTTTGTTATCATATTTCAAACTCATCTTATAAAAGATATCCTATCTCCTGCATCTACATCCCTAAGCAAACCAGTACACATACACATACGCACATACACCAAGATGCTGAAGGATGAAAACAAATCCATAAGGCCAGTCAATAGCAAAATAGACACACTTTGGTACAAATAGTTTTACACTCTAATTCAATCGATATTCTGCCTATTGAACCATGCTACTTCAGTAGGACATCCAGTTCACTGTTACTGATCAGCAATTGCCAAAAGTTTAACTACCAGTGAAAAGAGCTTTGTGCTCAACCTATGAATGATATCCATATCAAAGCAAAACTGCTCCCAAACACCGCATTATTGTCCCATCTATTGTTCCCAAATCCTAGGCCAAATCCTAGGCCAGCCAACAAAATCAGCCTTTCTTGGTGGGCTTAATTACCTTTTTTATCCCAGTCATAGCTCCCCCAGTAAGAATAGCAATCCTGACTAAAGCAAATCACAGTGTTACCATTCTGGAAAGAAGGGCTTGAATGTGGGTGATTACTGTGCCGGCATTACTTGCCAGGTGAAAACACGGTGTAGTGTCATGAGATTTCCCAACAAAGACATGTTTGGTCCCCTCGTGACACAAAGGGTTAGATGTGACTCTTTAGATATTTATTAAATTTTATCACTGTGCTTCATATCCTCTGCATTCATTGAGCCAACTCTACCTGGAATTTTCTCTAATGAACTGAACTTTTAGCAGCATCAACTTTTCCTCCAAACCATCAGTCTATAATAGAGCTTATTCACTGATATAAGTGCAGTTAAAAACTTGTTCCAATGGTATACTTTTACTTTTGATGTTTGCATATATATCTTATTCTAGTAATTGTTCTAGTCTCATGACAGCAAGCAAAGAAAGGGTATTTTGACAGGAAATTAATTTTAAATCTTTGGAGCTAAAAGGGCCTCAGTTGTCAATTTTATAGAGTAGAAAACTGAGGGCCAGAGAAGTTGAGAGTCTGTCAGGTCGCACAAACCAGGCTAATACCTGAAACCGAAGTCCCCAAACTCTCCATTTAAACCCGTCTTCTTCCACAGTGTGCTGCTCCTTATTCCATCATGTAGCCACTAAATAAAGTGGGTCAAAAAACATCAACAAGTGACTTCACATGGGAATGTTAGCTTTTATTCTAATTATTGCCTGTTTATTTCCTTTACATTGATTAACAAAGGTAAGAAATACCCCAACAGTTCTTGGAAACTCACCTATTCTTAAACACAAAACAAGTGAACAAATAGAAAATTCTTATTAGATGCTAAATAAGAGTATTAGGTATATTCATAAACAGTATGATCATATAGATAACAGCACAAAACCCTTAGTAATAGATTGGCTTTAAAAACAAAACTAATTTAAAATAATCAAGAAGGCTTTCTTTCACTGTTAAATACCAGGATATCAGAATATTAAAGACATGAAACATCTTTCCATTCTATAATTATTTAGAAAGAAAAAATAAAATTAATAGGAACTGGCTTGCTTTTAAGATTTAGTAGTATCACAGGAAGCATGGCACAGCAAAGCGGATTTTGTTTGGAGTTTTTTTGTTTGTTTGTCTGTTTTGTTTTTTACTTAAAACAACACAGATTTATTCCCTCACAGTTCAGGAAGCCAAAAGTCCAAAATCAAGATGTTAGCAAGGTTGGTTCCTTCTGGAGCCTCTGATGTAGAATCTGTTCCATGCCTGTCTCCTAGCTGTTGGTGGTTGTTGGTAGTCTTTGGCATTCCTTAGCTTGTAACTGGATCACTCCAAACTCTGATTCTGTCATCACAGAGCTTTTTTCCCTGTGTGTATCCTCAGTGACTGTATCCTATCTGCCACTCCTTTTTCTTATAATGACACCAGTCATAGGATTCAGGGCCTACCCTTATTGGTGTGCCTCAATTTAACTTGATTACATCTGTGAAGACCCTATTTCCAAATAAGGTTATGGTCACAGGTGCTAAGGGGTAAGGACTTGAACATATCTTTGGGGGGACTCAATTCGACTCATCATACTGTGCCACGGACTTGTAATTAGTAGTTTATATGACAATTCAGGGAAGCATTTAACACAGTGCCTAACTCATAGTAGGTATTCAATAAATGCTACTTCCTTTCCCCTGATAATATGACCTTTTTTAAAAAAATGCTTCTTTGCCGTGTTCTGTAATCAACATAAGCATCAGATTGTGTTTCTAAATTATAGGCATAAAACTATTATTTGACTGGAACTCTGTGTATTTCCAAAGAAGGTTTTTATCTTATTTAGGGATGTAACAGGAAAGCTACAATAAGATATTTTTTAGAAGATGTAGTGTGTGTGTGTGTGTGTGTGTGTGTGTGTGTGTAGGCACACACACGGAATACTACTCAGCCATAAAAAAAGAATAAAATTTTGCCATTTGTAGCAACATGGATGGACTTACAGGGTATTATGCTAAGTGAAATACATCAGACAGAGAAAAACAAATACTGTATTCCACTTATATGTGGAATCTAAAAAATACAACTTTTCCAAAGAAGGTTTTTATCTTATTTAGGGATGTAACAGGAAAGCTACAATAAGATATTTTTTAGAAGATGTAGTGTGTGTGTGTGTGTGTGTGTGTGTGTGTGTGTGTGTGTGTGTGTGTGTAGGCACACACACGGAATACTACTCAGCCATAAAAAAAGAATAAAATTTTGCCATTTGTAGCAACATGGATGGACTTACAGGGTATTATGCTAAGTGAAATACATCAGACAGAGAAAAACTGTATTCCACTTATATGTGGAATCTAAAAAATACAACTAGTGAATATAACAAAAAAGAAGCAGACTCACAGATATAGAGAACAAATTAGTGGCTACCAAGTGGAGAGAGGGAACAGGGAAGGGGCAATACAGAGGTAGGGATTAAGAGGTACAAACTATTATGTATAAAATAAGTTACAAGGATATATTGTACAACACAGGGAATATAGCCAATATTTTATAAGAACTATAAATGGAGTATAACCTTTAAAAATTCTGAATCACTATATTGCACACCTGTAACTTATATAATATTGTACATCAACTACACTTCAATTTAAAAAAAAAGTATGTGGTTCTTAATCTTAACTGCACATTTGAAACATTGGGGGAAATTTTAAAATTTCAATAGCCGGATAATAGCAAAGGCTAGTTGTAAAGAATCTCTGGAGTTAGAACCAAGGCACTGGCATTTTTAAAGCTCCCCAGGGAATTTCAATCTACTGCTAAATTTGAGAATCACTGGAATAGTCAAAATAACACGTTTTATATTTAACATATATGACATTGGACCCTGCATCTGTCCCTTACTTGATAAACTTTCACTGTTTGCTTCAGTTTCTTATTTTGTGAAATAATGATGATGATGATGATGATACCTACCTTGTACTATTGTTATGTGAATTAGTGTTAATATATGTAAATCTCCTACACAGCACATGGCAAAGGACAGGCAGTCAGTTAATATTAGATACTAGTTTATGGTGAGATTCTGTTTCCCTTCACGGTGGAATAGCTTGTATCAGATTAAACTTTCTGTAGTAACAATTATAAACTCTACACAAATATAAAACAGCAACTGTTTGAAGGCATCATTGTACAATCCAAAAGCATGAAAAACTGAAGAATATATAATCCTGAAGGGAAAGGAAGTATGCTATGTGAGCACCATAATTCACTGAGCTTTCCCTTGAGAACATTCTCAGGCTTATTGCAATGTAGAGATAGAATAGAAACAAACCAGTAAACAATATCCTATTGGGAAGAGAACACAAAGTTTGAAGTTTAGGGCTGTTAGCAGAGCAGTAAATTGGAAGAAAAATTTCAGAGAGGAAGGAGACACAGAGGAAATACTCTAAAACCTGCATAGAAATGTCCTGCAAATCTTTGGCTTACACCTAAATTGCATACGGTTTTGCTGAGAATCTAAGGAACACAGCTGAAAGCAGCAGCTGAAAAGATTAAGAACTGGAAAAAAAAAAAAAAAAAAAAAAAACTCTATCCGCGGCTGCTTAGTAGTGCAGAGGGTTTGTAGATCAAGTCTGACCTGGCTAACAGAGCTTGATATATACTTTGGCTTTCCACTGAAACTCTAGAATGTCAACACCTTAGGAGTAAGAAACACATATCCTGACTAAAGTGTATGGCATGGGAATAAGGGCAAAAACCAAAACAAGAATCCACACACAAACCCTAAAACCAAGCCTCCAAAAGATCAAGGGACTATGCTGGCAAATTAATAGCCTTTCAGGACAAAATTTGACACTCTTTAGAAAAAGATAACATAATCCAGGAGGTTTATTATCCAAAATATTCAATATCCAATCAAAAATTAATAGGCTTACAAAAAGTATGAAAATATGACCAAACAGAAAAAAATTAATCAGAAGCAGACCCACATATGATTTAGACGTTGAACTTAACAAAGACTTTGAAACAGTTAACAGGATTCTGATAGAATTTAGAGAAAATTTTAGAGAAAATTAAATAGGATAGAGTTTTTTTGTTTTTTTTCCAGTTCTTAAAATTTAGAGAAAATTCTGATAGAATTTAGAGAAAAAGATGGACAAAATAGAAGAACAGATGTGAAATTTCAGCACAGTAGAAACAAACAAACAAACAAAAATTTAAAAAGAACCAAATGGAAATTATATACTGAAAATACAATATCAGAAAAAAAAAGTTCATTAAAGTGACTTAACTCCAGACTAGACCTATAGAAGAAAGAACCAGTTAATTAACTCAAAGATAAAAATTTTAAAAAGAAATGCACAATAATAGAGTATGCAATATTGTGGGATGATATTTTATGATCTGACATATGTCTAACTGAAGTCCCAGAAAGAGATGGGAATGAGACAGAAGAAATACTTAAAGAGAAAAATACCTAAAACTTTTCCAAACTGATAAAAAGACATCAACAGACCCCTTCCAAAAATATGAATCTCAAGCAAGACAAACACAAAGATAAACACATCTAGACACCTTATTTTCAAACTAGTGAAAACCAATGATTAAAAAGAAAAATATTAAAAGCAATCAGAGGGAAAAACAACACATCATATTCATAGGAACTGCAATAAGAATTATGGCTGAATTCTCACAAGAAATGATGGAAGATAGAAGATAATGGAATGACACCTTAAAAATGCTAAATGGAAAATCTCTCAACTTAATTTTTCACTGGTTACTATATCCTTGAACAAATGAAAACAAAGTCATTTTTCAGACAAAGCTGAGAAAATTTTTTATTTAATAAAATTTATTATAGGCAAAACTTCACTACAAGAAATGCTAAAGGAAGGTCTGTAGACTGATAGAAATAACACCAAGTGGGAAAGCAGGTCTACAGGAAGGAATAAAGACATAAGAAATGGTAAACATACCAGTAATTATAAAACATGATTTTTCTTAGTTACTTTAAAAGTCAACTGACCATTTAAAGTAAGAAAACACTTTTGATGTATAGAGAGAAATAAAATATATGAAAAATACCTGGAAAGAGGGGTAAATGAAATCATACAATTATAATATTCTAACCTTACACATATGGTAGTAAATATTAATTTAAAGTAGCATCTGGTAAGTTAAAGTTATATCTTATAATGCCTACAGCAAGCAAGGAAAAAAATAAAACATCTTTTCAGCTGCTAGTGTGGATAGAAGACAACAACAGAGGAGCAGATGCAACCCTCACCAACTCATTCTTGATTTCGGACCCGACCTTCAGGTGGGAAGGCAGAGATGATTTCCATGAGGAAATCTTGGATTGGCTGAGATCATTCTACGTTCTGAGATTTTTATTTCTTCTAATCCCAGAATGGGGGCTTAAAAGAGAAATGACATTTAAGAGGAATATACAGATGCATTTCTTATACTATCGAGTTTATAGACATATTTTACACTTTCTGTATGTGTCTACATTTGTATGGCACAGAAAAAAAAATGTCTGGAAAGATCTATACAAAACTATACATCAGTCTATCTAAGAAATGAGGTTAGAAGAGGAGGAGTAAAGGATTTAGAATATATACTTCATACACTCCTGTGGGAAAATGTGTCATTTTCCCACATTTACTTTCAGACAAAAGAAGGGAAACATATGTCAAACAGTTCTAAAAACTCAACAAGGCTGATTCATTACTTATTAGCTTTATGACCTTGAGTAGGTTACTTAACCTCACTAGGTCTCTCTGTCGGCATAATGGAGATAAGTATTGTACTTACCTTATGAGGTTGTTATGAGGATTAAATAAACTAATTCTCTTCTCTGTAATCTGGCCATTAAGTCCAAATTTATTGGAATGTTAGACAATATGTGTATATGCAATATTTTATGATATATCTCAAGCATTCAGTATTCAAACACATTATTTCTGAGGTAAGTGTATAAATATTAAAGCTATGTGAGATAAAGACTATTAAAGAATGTTCCCATCAGTTAAGGTTAGGTTTTGCCACCAAATCAATTTAAAAACTTAAAACCTGTTAATTTCCCATAGCTTTTAGACTCTGAAATTGCAGATGAAGGATTGATACAAGAAGGACCAAATAAGGGTCACTTGTTGGTCGATCCACTGGTTGGTTAAATAACACCAGAATCTCAGCACTCTGCAACGCTCATGCCATGAATAGCATCCAGGAACTAGATGAGCCTGAGAGATTCCAGTTTCAGTCTCCCATCTCATTCTCATGGCAGGGCACACACTCACTGAACGGAATGAAAGGCGTAATCACTCCCTATTGTATATTCTTATTCTATTTTTCCCTTCGTCAAGCTAAATTTTCATATCTTAAACATTCATATAACATGAATCTATTGTGGCAGCAGAGGGTTGATTCTTGGCATAATTTTAGCATTCATTGAGCCTAGAAATCAGGAAAAGACTCATGTATTTATGAAAGATTAATGACATAACAACATAGTGAATAAAAATAAAAATGTCTTATAAGTTTCTTATTCCTTTCTCAATTTTTTTTTCTTCTCTCCTTTTCTCTACTCCCAGAAAGAGTAGAATTTAAATAGGGAGTATCCATCAAATCAAGAGACTGTGCTGAATTACCTACTTCATGTATACAGGGACAAACTGAAGGACCCTGAAATTTATAACACAAACAGCTCTGATAATTACCTTAGGGAGAAGAGGCAATGTTGGTGGCTCTCAATTCCAAGGCAAACGCAGCAATCCTCCTCTCACTTCCCTTTCTGAAACCTTCTCCTTGTCTTGCTTCTTATCTATGGGTCTTCTAGAGCCAATATCATCATTTTGTCCATTAGTTGCCCAAAGTCCCTCATCGTTACCAAAACAAACAAACAAACAAAAATATCTCTTTCTAAATCCCTACCTTGACTCCTTTCAAGACCCTTAATCTGATTAAAATAACTCATACCTAGATTTTGGTCGAGGAAAAAAATACAAAACTTCCTGGGAATAATGTGTAATTTAAAATAATTTTCTACTTAAAATAATCTTTGCTCTGAGTTTATAGATGAGCATTCCTGAGTTCTTTGTTTATTCCCTGTTCCCCCAATACATCTCATACTGTGTTTCCAGGTACACCCAGACACATACTCTCATTGTGTTTAAAACAGAACTAAATAAAAATAGTCATTCTTCCAGGAAAATACAATGACTGGCTCAACCAACCACAAGTCACAAAGAGGAAGTAAGGAGAACCTTTTAGACTTTATTTCTGGCCAACAGCTTCAGCCTGTGTCTCAAAAGATGCCTTTACTCTAGCGTTCCATACTAAAATTATCTCAAATAATTAATATAAATAAATGCTTTATTCTGTCATTCCCTGCTAAAATTATCTCAAATAACAAATGTAGAGGAAGCTACCAAATCAATTGCTTTTCACCCAGTGTAGGGGCTTTGACCAAATTCTCTATCATTACACAATCAATCACAACTTCCATGCAGATGTCCAACTTCCATTATCCTAGCTAAGTGGTTCAGATAATACATTCTCAAATCAATATTTCACCACTTCAAGTTTTATGATCTTACTTTATTTCCCTCCATTGTCCTCAATGTTTTCTGGTAAGTTTCATAATTCCCGAGAGCTTGAACTTGCCTAAATAGTCATTCCATTATTAATTGCTAATATTAATAATTGACTCTTCACTATTGAAAATCTAAACATACAAATAATAAAAGTTAGTTATTAAAGTTTTTAAGATTTTATAAGACAGTATATATAGTAGACATTTAGTAAATGTGAATAAGTGCATGAACTAATGAGTAAATTAATTGGCAAATATTTCTAAGCTTCAACAAAAAGAACTGATGTTTTGAAGAGATTACATGTTTTTCATTCCTGAGCATTATCATCTACTTTAAAAGTGCCCCTCTGCTTTTTTTTTTTTATAATTACAGATATGTTCCAGTTTTGAACTATGCATCAGAAAATAACTTCTTTCCGTTTTCTCAAACACTGTCATCAGACAGAACTTATTGATACTTTCTGCAAAATGCACACTCAGGCTTTCTTGAAATCGCACGTCAGTTCTGCGCACACACAGGAAGGAGAAGATGTTGTGGCACTTATCTCACACCATGAAATCAAGCTTTATTCTTGTTCCTGGTTCTGCACAGCTCCGACCGTGTGCTGAGAGCCTGATCCCATGCTTCTTTCCTAATCTTTGGCCAGGATAATTGATCTTTTCTTTGCAGACTCGTAGGTCCCAGGCTCTTGGTTCTCTAAGCTTCTTCTCTGGGTTTCTGATTCCTATTGTCTGACGTCCATGTTTCTTACCTCCCTAGACCCACTGTGCCCAATGACTCCTCCATGACCAACTAGCTTCTCTGGACCAGAAATCATGACCTAGCCCAATTCCAAAACCAGCCTCTCCAGCCTGTCATGTCCTTTTGCCATACCTGCTTAGCACTTGATCTGTACATGGAAGGGAAACCAAGGCACATTCACCCGCTTTATGAAGGCTACTTAGTTCCTGAACTAGCCTTTATCTTATCTACAAACCAGTTGCTCTGTCAACCCCACTCCAACGCTCACTACAATTTTTCATTCTTCCCTGAGCTTTGCTTTCTCAGTCTAGTGAACAACTTATTTGGCTTTTTCTGACCCCACAAGCCTGCTTTATTTCTCAACTACAACATTGTCCTCTATGAACTGGAATAGCAGTGATAGCAAACTAACAAACAAATGAGAACAAAAGAAACCAAAAATTATTTTTCCTTGGATCAAAGCACTCCATACATATGAATTGGTGGATAATACTGACCAGGTACAGTGCAACAGGGATCTCAGGTGTTTTCTGCTGAAAACAAAATAGGGAAAACAGGATAGTGTTAAACCTCAATCTATATGAAGGTATAATGGCCACCTACTCACCTAATGTTCTGCTGGCACATATTGGACCTTTAGTGTAAATTAGAAAATTTCTCTATCTGGGTAGGTGATTCACAAAAAGATATCCCTCTGGGTGTTTGATGCACCAGAAGTTGATCTAATTCT
This sequence comes from Physeter macrocephalus, assembly GCF_002837175.3. Classification (NCBI taxonomy): domain Eukaryota; kingdom Metazoa; phylum Chordata; class Mammalia; order Artiodactyla; family Physeteridae; genus Physeter; species Physeter macrocephalus. The sequence continues at coordinate 30,760,975 of NC_041221.1, read as the reverse complement.
AACAAACAAAGCCCCAACTACCCTGCCCCACGCTAAGCCAAGTACTTCCTCATTATAGTTTAACTGTAGGGTAGTATCTAGAAATTCAGAATCCAATAGAATAATGTTGTTCTTAAGTACAATAAAAGTCACAGAATATGTTTGTGTGTGGAGCAGGCCTCCTAAGCCCCTCACCCTCCCACTTAAATTCTGATTACCAATTTCTCCTTATGGTAGACTATTTTTGGAAAAGGCACAAAAATCGCCTCATATTTAAATCTGAAAAGGGATGGTGGAATGTTGGTTTAAATTTTTATGGTTCTTGTTTTGATCATCTCAGTCCTAACAAAAGGCAGGCATGGCTGCAAAATTGCGTGGAAGATGCAGACAGACACACAGGGATGAAATGTGCATGCTGTGGATTTCGACATGTCTACCTAAGCATTTCCAGATGCAAAAAGAAAGAGAGACTGCAGACTAATCAGAGAGACTTGCTTTATTTTACACATTTATAGTTGCTGCGTGTTTCTCTCCTCAAATTGGAAGAAAACTCTCACCATTGAGAAGTGGGAGGTTGAGAGAGGAGTGATGTAAAAATTCTGGATAACGGACTTCAATTTTTCAATTTTATAGTTTTCCAAACTGTTTGGAATATATCATCCTTTTTAGATAGAGAAGACAGAAGACTCTGATTTCCATCCAAATTTTAAAAAATAAAGTTTACTCTTCAAACTGATGAGAGAAGAGAGGAAATGGTTGTTTGATAAATCAAAAGTCATATGACAACTGGAACAACTCTAACCAAACACGTAATTTAGCTCTATTTCATATTTAAAATTAGAATATGTAAGTGCCTTGTGCTTCACCTACAACTATTGCCTCGGAAAAGTTGCTTTGCAAACTCTGCTTACGTTCCATTCTGTGAAGGGTCTCAAGACAAAGTAACCCTCGTGACCTATTTTACATGGCTGAGAAAAATACACTGTTCAAAGTCCACCCTTGGATTTTGAGAGCCATGATTATAAAGAGGCAAATGAAAACAAATACTTGAGTAAATCTTCCCTAGAAAACATAACAATTATTGAGAGAAGGAAAAAAAAAAAAACCCTAAAATCAAATATCCTGGTGACTGTGAACAAAGAAGTATACAATTTATATATAATTCATCACTTAATTACACAAATAATTACCATTTTTCATTGCTTCCATGGTTAGTTTCCACACTTGAGTACACTAACACCCATCTTCTTTTTCCTGAATGTGATTTTTTTTTCTGCAAGGCAACATAATCTTTATTTGTTTCAAATGCATACTATTTATCCCATTTATATGAGCTCATGAGAATATTACTCAGCCCTGCTACTCCAAGGCATATGAAAGAGAGGAAAAGACTAGACAGAGGAACTGCTAAAAGAAAAACACAAGTCAGAGAAAATACCTAAGGAAAAAAAAGTCAAATATGAATTCTTGAAATGATTGAAAAAGGACATAAAATTGGAAGATGGCAAAAATTTCTCAGTAGAGATTATTTCTGGACTGTCCCATTATAAAGGGGTTTCACCTGTTACCAAAATTCGTTTAAAAGGGATTAAAAGGGGTACTAGGAATCCTTTGGGGTAATGCAAGTGTCTTATATCCTGATTATGTTGGGGGTCTTAGAGGCATATTCAACTGTCAATACTCATCAAATTGTACACTTTAAATGGATGCAGTCTATATTGCACATAAATTATAACTCAATAAAGTTGATTATAAAAACAAAAAGAAAGCAAAACACTAATTTATGGTGCTTACATGAGAGTTAAGTGTACTGAAAATAAAAGATCTATAAACAATTGTTAACTTTCACATTTCCACAAAAGCTATTGCTTTTGAAAGTACTCTTATACTCCAATATTTCTCAATAAAATTTTTAAATTATGATATATAATAAATGTGAAGTATCACAGACATAACATTCATTTGCAATCATAAGAATAATCGCAAGAAAAAGTGAATAATTTTTTTTGTTATTTGATCTACAACTTAGAGTTATACACTATTAATGCTGAAAAAATTGAAATGTTTTCTATTTGATAGTAGATTATAGAATCTATGGATTGGAAGATAAAAATACGAAATATGGTAACTATCAAGAACTGTGGGGGCTTCCCTGGTGGCGCAGTGGTTGCGCGTCCGCCTGCCGATGCAGGGG